>NC_069503.1:945591383-945618883 GCF_027579735.1 Bombina bombina
CACATTAAAAATATTAAAGAAATGCTTCACAGAATTAGGGCATTGTATTTTAAAGTTTAACTTTGCAAGTTGTTTTCCACATTCAGGTAAAAAAAAAAAAGTTTATTTCAAATTTGTAAAAGCCCCGGTTTTGCTTTTTTCCCTTTCCCTTAGACTAAATACAGTTATTAAATATTCCATAAAACAAGAAGTGTTATGTTTGATATTCACTTCAAAAGCCTAAAAGGCCAAAGAAGGCCCTTCCTTAATTATTGAAGAAGTGTCTGTAAAGGTAACATGAGCAAATAGCCTCAGTGCTTTCATCCTGAGTAACCTTTTATTGTCCTTTCCTTCAGATGGCCAAGTCAGTATATTTAATAAAAGCCGCAGCAGCCATCAAAGAAAGCAGGGGTCTAATAAATGGCCCTGATTAAAGACCCTGACAGGGTATGAACTTTGCATAAATTTTCTTATGGTGTCAAAGTAGGATACTGATTGAAATCCATTAACATAATCACACATTTAGAGAAAATGCTGTAATGTATCAGAAACATTTATTTTAGCGTAATATATTTAAGGGCATTAAAATGCAAATGGCAGTATGAGGTATGCTTTAGTAATATTCTAAAAGCATGATTATTCAAATATTTATCATGAAATATGGAATCACTTCTGTCTTCTTCAACAACGTCATTTCTAATATTTGAAGATAAATATATCTAAACCATTGTTTCTTAGGATGTGTTTACCTTCCTTATAAGCACCAGCAAGTGTTGAAAAATAGTTTTGAATGAAATTCTGTCTACAAATAATATTTATATTATTGTAATATTATTGATATTATTTGTATGCTATAACTGTGAATTTTAAATTGTGTTTTTTTTTTGCATTTTAATAAAAATGTGTTTTTTTTTTTTTTTTTCTTTAATCTTTTGAGGGTTAAATTTTCTGCAACCTCCAAACCCCATTTGTAATATTTTTCAATGCAGAACTTGAACAATGAAACATTCCCTTCCCTCCCCCTTACCAAATGACCATAATTATGTAAAGAATGACTGCTCCAGACTGATGACTTTCAATATGCTTGAGTCTAGCATACTGGTATAAGAGGCCAGAAAGGTCAACAGTAATTCATAACTGCTATAAAATTGTGTAGTATCCTAGGGTTTTTTGAGAATGCGTACATTATCATGCTCCTTCTGCTGGTTTGTATATGTAAATGTGTGATAGGATGTACACTGCTTTTGCCTATCACATGCAGAGCATCAATCAGACAACGGAATACATCAGAGTATTTTCATTATCCCTAGTTATTTACTGCATCAGAAGAAATTACCCTGGCAAACCAAGCAAGCATCTTGTGTTGCATGATATCAGCATCCAGGTTTCAGCTCAGGAGTCTTATTGTAAACATTACAGGATTAATCTCACAATCACAGTCATCAATCTTTCCTAGTGCTGCCAGGGTATAACAGTAAAGATTGGTAGGAACCAAGCAATGTAGATTTTAGTTTTATTTTTTACATCAAGATCCGTTAAGAGCATCTGCTTATCAGATCTGTATACAACCATGTTATAAGACAATGCATTTTTCATTAGAATTGTTTTCCTTGATATGATGAAAACATTGTGCTCTGGATATTGAAACAGCTGACTTGTTTTGTTATTTGTCAGGGAATGTAAAATTGATCTTGTATATGCAAAGAGTATACATTTTTGTAAAAAGGTTTCAAACATATTTCAGCAAAGCACAGAAAAGTTACATGGATTCAGCAACTCAAATTTAATTTATTTTACAAATCTTCATCTTTTAGATGATTAAGGGCTCCATGTGCTAAGAGGGGGACGGACAGCTTTGCAACTTGCGAAGCTATCTGCCCACCTTCGCTACATACGGGCAGCGGATCTGTTAGTCCGTTAGCCCGTATGTATCATTATACACTCCTCGCAGTGTGTAATGCCCGCCCCTTCATTTGTGCAACCAATAGCGCGACTGAAGGGGTTGTCAATCACTGAGAGCGAGCGAGGTCCACTACTGATGTCACGCTGACACGCTAATCGTGCCTAGCGTGATGATGCATGGCACGGCGTTGCCATAGCAACGTCTAAGCGTCCGGCAGCAAAGAAATGGGGAATACCCGATGCGGCTATGCGCATGTCAGGAAGAGGATACAATGTTTAAGAGAACTGTTGCTAACGGCAACTAGTAAACAAGTTAACCAGCGTGATCACAGACTCACCGGGTATTCCCTTACGGAAGGCAGCAGATGTTAAATCCATTTAAACCATAGGACAATTTACTAACAGGGTATTCAATGCGTGGACCAAGGAGAGCACTAACCGGGCAGATAATCTGTGTATCATATTATTAGCATACTATTGTTTAACCAAAAGTGCAAAAAATACACACATATGGTCATGTTGCTATATCTGTAACCCAGAGCTGTCCTGTTTAAGTGACATCCTAGTCCACACCTAGAAAACCACTGTTGTATAAGTACAAATTATAGAGCCCTTGCTTACTTCAGACAACTTGGAGTATAGTAGAATATGTATGTCAAGTAAGCGGACACCCTCCAACTATCAAACTACTGGGAAAACATAGTCAATAAAGATATGTAGTGTTTAGTAAAAAGGGCTAAAATCCAGGGTGGTGTTAAGTCCCTTTGGGGCCAGAGTGTCCAATTTAAAGATCCATCGGCTTTCACGTTGGAGTAACATCTTACCTCTATCCCCTCCCCTTGGATTAGGGGGGATATGATCTATGAGCATAGATCTAATCCTGGACACAGAGTGTTTCAGTTGTACACAATGGCGTGCCACGGGTTGGGGATGCTGGAAAGAGTCTCCCTTGCGCATGCTGTTGCATGTGGTACAACTCCCACAGGGGAAGCATCCCTTCCTTGATGACTTCAACCAGGTCTCCGTTTTGTAGTGGTCCACAGGGTCAGATTTAACGAGGATGTCCCTCAAATTCCTGGACCTCCGATACACCAACCTTGGTGCTGTCATATTCTGAAATGGTAGGGAGGGGTCAGTACCAACCACAGGCCAGTGACGACGTGCAGCATTAGATATGCGTTCACATCCAGGTGATTGATAAAGGCCCCAGGCTGAAACGCGTAGAGATTGCTGACAGTTACCGGATATACAAGAACCAGAACCTAGCAGGTTGAGAGGCTTCTTTTGAGTTCGAACTGGCTAGGGCAGGTACATTGAGCCATATCCCACTTCTCAGGGACAGACTCTATATGTTTAATCCCTGCCCCAGGACCCAGTAGTCGTTCCAGCCCCAATCACCCAGCTAAGGGTTACATAGACAAGAAGAGAATTACAACAACATTTCTGGAAAACTTTAAGGACCCGGATCTAAAACCCTGAGAAAAACAGCAAAGGAGAATACAAGGAACCACTTCACAAACAAAAGACCGGCCGGTCACCACTTTAATGAGGAACCCAGAATATGGACAATAAATCAAGGTTTTTATAATAAGAGACACTTTTTTAAAATAAGAGACACTCTTGTTTTCACAACTATTTGCAACTGTGATAACCACCGTAGACCTGGAACATCTATGTTATGAGCACAAATATACACCAAGCAAATATATTGCTAACCTGTATCCGTAACGATATACAAAGGATACCGATAGAAAGATACAATTAAGATCTTATGATACATGTGTACTAGATAAAGTAACCATAAGATTTGTATACAAGCATAAGTCGCTTCTTAGAAATTGTAATTGTTGCCAGAGAATAGCAGCAATTTTTTATATATATATATAGGAATTTAATTTATTTTTAATGCTACTGTAATTTTAGCGATGTTTTAAGAAATAGAATCAGATGCCGGCATCCAAGTGTTAGATTTTATTGTTTCTCTATTTACGTTAGGACTCTCATCTGTATTAGAATAAAACTTATTTGTAAATACAATACTCCTCTCTTTGTTTTTTTATAAAAACACAATACTATAAATATAGTTTACCGCATTTGTATGATATAAAATCGTAAGATATAAGGTTAGTTTACATTTTTTGAGATATAGGCACTATCTGAGATATAAGAACTATCTGCATAAACTCTGGTCACATGACAAAAAACCACAAAAAAAACAGATACTCCCATTTAATATACCTAGGCACCTTACCTACAGGATTCCCCTAGTCTACTTAGGATACTATTGGGTTTTTCTAATTTGCAATGTGATGACATTTTGGTCACCATGGATGTTGACAGCCTCTACACTGTCATCCCCCATATTGAGGGGGTGGAGGCTGTCAGATCCATGGTGACTGGTAATGTACATTATGTGGGTCCCCCGATAGAATTCATATGTGAGCCGTTAATGATCTGCTTGGAGAAAAATTACTTCAAGTTTGAGGATTGCTATTACTTACAGAAAGCTGGCACGGCCATGGGGTCAAATGTGGCACCCACCTACGCCAACATCTACATGGCATGGTACAAGCAAGAACTCATGAAGCCGTTTGAACACTCGCAAGTGATTTACTACACTCGCTATATCGATGATGTGTTCCTCATATGGCGAGGTGGCGAGCCATCACTGCGTGAGTGGGTGTCACATTTGAACCTCATGGCCAGTCCTATACGATTCAAGCTTGAATTCAGTTCTGAGGGTGTGAATTTCTTGGACCTCAATGTTTTTAAGGTGAATGACTCTGGCAATCTGAGGTTTGGTACCAAGTTGTACACTAAACCGACCGACAGAAATTCATTGTTACATGCCAGTAGCTTTTACCCTAAACACCAGAAAAAGGGTGTTCTCACCTCCCAACTCACCAGAGCACTGAGAAACAATAGCGAGACACCCTTGCAGAATATTCAAGTCAAGAAGATGGGCGTGAAATTGAAAAAGAGAGGCTATCCTATGAAAGAAATTTTGGATACCCAAAGGAAACTACTGGGGCCAGATACAAAAACGAATACAAAAACGGATACTAGTATTCTTAATAAGGATACATCGAAGCAACTTAATCTGATTATTACATTCACACCTGGATGTGAACGCATATCTAATGCTGCACGTCATCACTGGCCTGTGATTGGTACTGACCCCTCCCTACCATTTCAGAATATGACAGCACCAAGGTTGGTGTATCGGAGGTCCAGGAATTTGAGGGACATCCTCGTTAAATCTGACCCTGTGGACCACTACAAAATGGAGACCTGGTTGAAGTCATCAAGGAAGGGATGCTTCCCCTGTGGGAGTTTTACCACATGCAACAGCATGCGCAAGGGAGACTCTTTCCAGCATCCCCATAAGAATCAGCGGTATAAAATAAATCATCGCTTGAGCTGCACAAGTATGCATGTGGTCTACATGCTCACCTGTCCGTGTACCCTGGTGTACATTAGAAAGACGATCACCTCCTTCCGAGACCGGATGGCAAACCATCGCTTTGCAATCCGAGAGGCATTAAAAAATGGAGAGTCAGACCAACCCGTGGCACGCCATTGTGTACAACTGAAACACTCTGTGTCCAGCATTAGATCTATGCTCATAGATCATATCCCCCCTAATCCAAGGGGAAGGGATAGAGGTAAGATGTTACTCCAACGTGAAAGCCGATGGATCTTTAAATTGATCACTCTGGCCCCAAAGGGACTTAACACCACCCTGGATTTTAGCCCTTTTTACTAAACACTACATATCTTTATTGACTATGTTTTCCCAGTAGTTTGATAGTTGGAGGGTGTCCGCTTACTTGACATACATATTCTACTATACTCCAAGTTGTCTGAAGTAAGCAAGGGCTCTATAATTTGTACTTATACAACAGTTGTTTTCTAGGTGTGGACTAGGATGTCACTTAAACAGGACAGCTCTGGGTTACAGATATAGCAACATGACCATATGTGTGTATTTTTTGCACTTTTGGTTAAACAATAGTATGCTAATAATATGATACACAGATTATCTGCCCGGTTAGTGCTCTCCTTGGTCCACGCATGGAATACCCTGTTAGTAAATTGTCCCATGTTTTAAATGGATTTAACACCGGAATACCCGGTGAGTCTGTGATCACACTGGTTAACTTGTTTACTAGTTGCCGTTAGCAACAGTTCTCTTAAACATTGTATCCTCTTCCTGACATGCGCACAGCCCCATCGGGTATTCCCCATTTCTTTGCCGCCGGAGGCTTAGACGTTGCTATGGCAACGCCGTGCCATGCGTCATCACGCTAGGCACGATTAGCGTGTCAGCGTGATGTCAGTAGTGGACCTCCTGGAGTGTGATGCGGAGGTTTGGCAGCAAATTAGAGAGCGTTGGGATAAGTATATATAGGATGTTTTTAAATAGTATATAGTGATTTTTTCTGGGGTGTGGAGCTGCACTCTGGTTGTGTGTTATTTTGTATTTTTTGACATTGACAAAGGCACAATGCAGTGCCGAAACGTTTGTCCGTTTTAACCTGATGCAATAAAAGTATTTACATTTTATAATAAAGTCCAGTGAGTGCCTGCTGCTTGGATACACTTTGGAGAAATATTTGCAGTGCACCGTGGCTCTGATTAACAGTATGATTGTGCAATCCTTACTTTGACTTTGTATATATATATATATATATATATATATATATATATATATATATATATATATATATATATAATATATCTAGAGGGACACTTTAACATTTTTACAAAGTAGGACTATACTTGCTGGGTAAGCAAGTAAGTTCAAAAAGAAGAATGCTTATATACACTGATACACACTTATGTTGATATATTATGTTTGTTACTGGAACCTTGGAGCACAAAAAATAATGAAAATTAAGATATAACCTTTATTTATAAAGTTTAAAAAGACAGCATTAAGTATGTGTGTATGCTCCCCTGGAGATTACAGGCATAGATATATTTTAATCTATAGTGGGTCTATGTGGCCTTGAGTCTAGCCTATCACATAGATTGCCACTAAATAATATTAGTGCATTTATTACATGTATTTATATGCCACTGTGACCTATTATTGTTATTTTACTTTTGTTTTAGCTCATAATTGAGCAACACTTAACCAAAAAGGTGTGTGGCTCAGCTCACTATTTTTGTAGGTATTACATATAAATACACTCTCACCATTTATTGCTAGAAAGTAGAACTGAACACACTAGGATAATACTAGTAATGAGTGTAGATACCACTCTCAATAGTATACAATTTTTGATTGTTTGTAACTGTCAGTAAAGGGCTGATTCATTAATATTATATGAGCATATCACTCAGTATTGTTAAGCCAAATGGTAGATAGTTGGATGTATATAGCTTCTAATATATTGCCAAACAAATGCTAATATTTAATTGTGGTTATCTGCACCTTTAAATAATGCAAGTAATTGTATCAAGCATTGATAACAATATATAAATATTACTTCAATGTTAACAAGATTCATCTGGTGATAGCTGACATGATTTTAAAAATGTTATCAATTGTATACTGGGGCTAGATAGCAGTTGTGCTGCTATGAGTATATGGTATCTCTTCACTATAATAGTTGAATTATCGTAGTGCTATCTCATAACCCAATTATATTACTGGTAACACAAACCACGTATTTTATACCCCTTTAAACTGGTAAGTTTGCTAGTGCACACTGCTGCTCAAATAAGCGGATCGTATAACCGCTATATATTAATAAATAACGTCCCTTCATGAGCTTTTGCTGAGATATTGTGCTCATACAAGTTACGGTACTATCAGCTTATAAATAGAGATTAGTTAGATGTAACTATAATTAACTATTGGTACACCAACGATTGTTAATATAATTGAGCTGAGGTGAATTTTGTATATTTTTTTTTAACAACAAGAGAGGCAATTAATTAAAAAAAATATACAAAACTCTAGCATGATCAGTAACTTTAAACTTAGCACTTAGTTGTTGAAGCTCTCTATCGGCACGGGCAGCACTTCCTGTGATTCACCTCAGCTCAAATTAAATTAACAATCGTTGGTGTACCAATAGTTAATTATAGTTACATCTAACTAATCTCTATTTATAAGCTGATAGTACCGTAACTTGTATGAGCACAATATCTCAGCAAAAGCTCATGAAGGGACGTTATTTATTAATATATAGCGGTTATACGATCCGCTTATTTGAGCAGCAGTGTGCACTAGCAAACTTACCAGTTTAAAGGGGTATAAAATACGTGGTTTGTGTTACCAGTAATATAATTGGGTTATGAGATAGCACTACGATAATTCAACTATTATAGTGAAGAGATACCATATACTCATAGCAGCACAACTGCTATCTAGCCCCAGTATACAATTGATAACATTTTTAAAATCATGTCAGCTATCACCAGATGAATCTTGTTAACATTGAAGTAATATTTATATATTGTTATCAATGCTTGATACAATTACTTGCATTATTTAAAGGTGCAGATAACCACAATTAAATATTAGCATTTGTTTGGCAATATATTAGAAGCTATAGACATCCAACTATCTACCACTTGGCTTAACAATACTGATTGATATGCTCATATAATATTAATGAATCAGCCCTTTACTGACAGTTACAAACAATCAAAAATCGTATACTATTGAGAGTGGTATCTACACTCATTACTAGTATTATCCTACTGTGTTCAGTTCTACTTTCTAGCAATAAATGGTGAGAGTGTATTTATATGTAATACCTACAAAAATAGTGAGCTGAGCCACACACCTTTTTGGTTAAGTGTTGCTCAATTATGAGCTAAAACAAAAGTAAAATAACAATAATAGGTCACAGTGGCATATAAATACATGTAATAAATGCACTAATATTACTTAGTGGCAATCTATGTGATAGGCTAGACTCAAGGCCACATAGACCCACTATAGATTAAAATATATCTATGCCTGTAATCTAACCTGTGTTTTTGGATTTTTCACTAAGTGCTCTTTACATATAGTACTGTAAATGCAGAATACTGAATAACAAACAGGGAGTGTGTTTTTAACATTTCCAGGGCAGCATACACACATACTTAATGCTGTCTTTTTAAACTTTATAAATTAAGGTTATATCTTAATTTTCATTATTTTTTGTGCTCCAAGGTTCCAGTAACAAACATAATATATCAACATAAGTGTGTATCAGTGTATATAAGCATTCTTCTTTTTGAACTTACTTGCTTACCCAGCAAGTATAGTCCTACTTTGTAAACATAATACCCTTCATGCTTACGCACTGCTCCTTAAGTGTTTAGTTATTTACCTCAGATATTTATATTTATATTATTAAAACTAACTAACACTGACAAAACACTTAGGCAGACATATTTTAGTCTTTCACTATATAAGGTTCCAAATTCTTTCTTAAATACACTTTAACATTTATCTGTAAGGGTATGTCTTCCCCTTACCATTTAACTTCCACCCACAGGTAACAGGTAGGTTATACTCAATCTCCTCATATAAGGATTTAGGCCAAATCTCTGTAGAGTCAGTTTACTCTAGCCTCATTCCACCACTATTCTGAGACTGCTTACATATTGAGTTAAAATCACCCATTACCTAGTCTCCATTTAGCCCTTATCTTCTACTCTGATTTCCTGGATTGAAGTCATTATCTTAAGGATTTACACAATCTAGGTATCCTTTAGTTATCCAATATATGGATCTCATATAGCCTCAAAGAATCTTCCCCTGCCTCCCAAAAGCAAGCATCCTCTGGACAGCGCACTATAGATCACACGACACAGGTAAAAGAAGAAAACATTTTTCATTCTATATTAACCAGAAGGGATATGGGACAATATCCCTATGACATCTTATCTATTAAAGATATTACCAAGGGACAATTAACTCCATCTTTAAAATAGTAATCTACCAAAGATACAATGGACTTTGATTTAAACCCATAATCAATTTCCAACCTACAATTTAGTTATTCCTTACCCCAGATAAGGTATTTCTCACACTAGATTACTTGAATTTTGAAAATCACTATCTCTATAATTTGGTTCTAATGGATAATAATCACATTGAGGGTCTGCGAACCTCGCTATACTATAGTAACTACTACTTAGTGGACACGATTCTCTAAACCACCTTGTAGATATAGTGATATATGATTATTCATTTCATACTCATCTAATGTAAATATGTGATAAAGAATGCCGATATAGTGATATATATCAATATAAAGATACGTGATTACTTTTATGCATAATAACACTCAAAATATTATTGTTGTTGCTTATAAATCTAATAAGGAGTCATTTCCTGTTCTTAGAGAGGGCACTACTTATGGTTCCAGCTCTGGTGTGGGCATTACTGCTGCCTAATCCTATTTCCAGTTTTCTGTACAATAAAACCTGTATTGTCTGTCTGTTGTCTCAACCATGCAAAAAAAGAGGTAATTCTTCAAAGAAGTCCAAACTGCTGGACCCTTGTAGTGCTCATGATGGTACTAAGTCACCTCAAAACATAAGCACCAAACTCCTGAACCCACTCCTATGAGGTGGACAGTATCCTTCACTTAAGAACTTGCTCCATACACCAAGAAGTGAACTTGATGCTGCTCCATTGATTATAATGGAGAGGGTCCCTCAAGGTATAGCTCTGATAAGGGGCCAGGTACAAATCTTTATGAATTGCCACAATATTTACTGCAAGATTTTTTTTCTGTGGAATATTAGTTTTTTCAAGTGTTTTTAATCTAGACCTTTGTTTTCAAATGTATAATTCATCTTGTGCGTGTGCAGAGCAAAAATATTAGCAATGTTTTAAAATCACACAAGTGCAATTAATAGTACTTCTATTTTTGTATAATAGTCTAGTCAGCACTAAAGTCTGCATGTCTCATAGAGCTGGTGCACTAAATCTGACACTGTAAAATGTATGATGGATAAGCTGATAGTGCGCAAATAGTAGAGTTCTTCATGTAGTTCAGAGCTATACTATTAATAATAATAATAGTTACTTAAGGCTTTTAAAAGTGTACATTTTAGAGTGGTATTGTGTATTGCACTTAAAGGGATAGTAAAGACCAAATTAAACTTTCATGATTCAGATAGGACATGTAATTTTTTTAAATTCTTTATTTAGTATCCAACAGGTTATACAAATTCATTTGAACTTATGTTATCACACGGAGACATACAACAAAATATATATCAAAAACATGCTACAGCGCCACACCTGGTGCTATAGTAAAATTCACCTTAAACAAGAAATTATGTGTACCTAGGTACCTCTAACAATAAACATGCTTTAAAAAGATCTTGGTTCATTAAATTAAACTGACCGATCCTATTGCAAGGATTCAATTATCTCTCCGCTCATTTATGTAATAACCTGTTGGATAAAGATTTTATTTTCCCTTTAACTTAAAATACCAACATATAATGGCTAACACTAAAACTTAGCCTGCCCTTCTGCTATCGAAAATATTCTTTTTCCTAATCGGGATAGACTAGATTTAGGGCAAAGCAAACAAAAAAAAAGGGGGAGAGAAGAGGGGAGGAAAGAGAAAAGAGGGGGAATAGAAAAACTACCATATGCCAAGCAGTACAATTTCTGTATTTCTGAACGGATAGATTAGGTGGTTGATCTCACTCGGAGGAAAAGATTTAATAAAGACTGACCACTTCTTAAAAAATGAAATAACCTCACATTCTTCGTTTAAGTTAGTATCCATCTGCTCAAGAATACATTGTTTTTTTAGACAATTTTTGACCTCTGCAATACTGGGGGCTGACCCTCCCTTCCATTTTTTAAGAATTAAGTATCTGGCTGCTAGTATGGCCATATTAACAATTTTAGTGTTGCTCTGCTGGTCTTCTGGGTCCTTCCAAAAAAATATTATATGTAATGCTTTTAATCTAAGGGACGTAGTCCCTAGAATTTTATTAAGCCAATATTGTAACTTGGACCAAAATTGTTGCAACTTTGGACACTCCCAAATCATATGTACGAGATTGGCCGATGGGAAGGAACACTTGGGACAAGAGTTAAATTTCAAGTTACCACACCGAGATCCCTTTTCTGGAGTAAAAAATTTCATTAACAATAATTTAATATGTGATTATCTCCATGTAGAGGAGAGGGTAACTCTTTTTATTTCCGAAATTGAAAATTGGATAGAACTAATCTCTACGTAATCTTGCGATAGTGCTGTAGCCCATTTAGTGTAGATATTTTCCAAGTTAGAATCACCCTTTATAGAACTCAGATCTTCGTAACTAGTTGAAACTGAGACGAAAACAGTTTTAGCTAGGACAAGCCATTTATCTATAATCCCCACAGACCTGTTCCAACCATAAGTGCTTATTATGATAAATGCATAATGCCTTGCTTGTAGGTACGCAAAGAAATCTTTTTGGGAGAGATTAAATTCCTCTCTTAATGAGCCAAAGGTTTTAATGCATGTCCTTTCAATGTCCAGCAATTGAGAAACCTTATTCAAACCTAACCTATTCCACCTCTGAAAGGGTGAAAATTGAAGTCCAGCTTGAAATTGAGGGTTACCTGAGAGTGGCATAAATTTATAGAGACCCTATGTTCTAAATCTAAAAGTTTACATACTTTCCACTAGGCTTGAAGCGGATTATAGATTGTTCTCATCTTTTTCATCTCTCTTGGTAATTGACCAGGGTTACAGTGAATAATTGCCAGAGGTAGAAGTGGATATGTTACACTCCTCTCTAACTTATTGTTGGTGACATACTCTCTCTCAAAAACCCAGTCCATAATTAAGTGGAGTAAAAAAACATAATTGTACAGCTTTAAATCTGGTAGAGCCAGCCCCGCAAATTCTCTAGGAAGAGAGAATTTAGATAAGGAAATTCTGGGTTTTTTATTCTGCCAAAGAAATTTTCTCAAGGAAGAATTAAATATTGACAAATCTTTTCCTTTTATGATCAAGGGAGTGTTCTGTAAAACATATAGTATTTTAGGGAGACAGACCATTTTATATAAGGCTATGCGACCTGACAAAGAGAGGGGTAGGTTTTGCCAATTTTTCAGATTCTCCTTAATCCTGTTGAGTACCGGGATAACATACCAGTTATCTGGGTTAGGAGATATCACTATCCCTAAATATTTAAAAGCTCCAGAGACTATTTTAAATGGTATACTTATCAAAGATTCTGTAGGTTGTTTAATCCACAAAAGTTCTGATTTTGTTGTATTCACCCTGTACCCAGAGAAAGATCCGAACTGATCAATTATAGATAGAAGTTTGGGAATATTACTAGTACTATTGGATATATATAAAAGGATGTCATCAGCATACAGAGCTATTTTCAGCTCTTCCATGCCAATCCTAATCCCTTTGAGATACTGTCTGATACAGATGGCCAAGGGTTCAATAGAAATATTGAAGAGGAGAGTTGCCGAGTTCCTCTTTTGAGCCAAATATCTGAAGAAGTCCAACCATTGATTCACAATTTTGTAGAGGCTGCATTATAAAGATTATTGACAAAGTTAAGAAATTTGGCATAAAAACCAAATTGTTTATAAACAGGACTTATTCAGAGCCCGAACTGTATTTGAACTCCTTTGTTCCGCCCAACAAACCCCCAAGAAAGTCATATCACTTATGTATAAAAATATCCTCAGATCACACTACCCCAACAAACCAAATTACACTAAAAGATGGGAGGGAGAATTAGGGATTGAAATCTCGCACAAGCAATGGGACTCATGGTTTCAGGCAACTGCTAGATCAGCGCATTCGGCGGCAGCACTTGAAACCAATATCAAAATACTCACCAGGTGGTATTTGACCCCTAGCAAATTAAAACACATATTCACAAAAGCCAGCAATAAGTGCTGGAGAGGATGTGACCAAGAGGGCACTATGCATCATATTTGGTGGGGTTGTGATAAACTACAACCATTCTGGACTCAAGTCCAAACACAGATAGGTAAAATTCTTGGAACTGACTTGGCCCTTTCCCCTGAAGGAGTTTTATTCAATGCCAGTCCACATATCCCCTGTAAAATTAGAAAATGTCTCTATCAAATTTTACTAAATGCCGCAAAAAGACTTATCCCAAAGTTCTGGAAGAAAACTCACCCACCCTCAGTTATTCATTGGCTTGACCTAGTTAAAAATACCTTGATATTGGAAAGATTATATTATCTTAGATTGGGCCGTTTGAATTTTTATCATGATATGATATTTTTATGGGAACAATATTTATATAATGGGAGGACAGGGTCTTTGGAAAATGAGGTGGAGAGGAGAGGTGTGAATATATGATCATTTGATTTTTGCTCAAGGCCATTCCTTGAGATAAATAAGTGAGGAGTTTGGTACATGTGCTAGGGTGGTATGGATGAAGAAACTATAGGTTGATCCTTGCAGAAATAGACAAATCTTAGAGTTCAAACACCTAGCTAAAAATCTTGAGTGATAACCTGTGAAACCTTAGAGGGTCTATAACTGTAGTTAAGGTGGATATGCAACTATAAATAATGCTCTGGGTCTAAACCGAAAGCCATAGATGTTGGAAAAAAAAACTGTATCTGTATACTATTGAATTTGTCATGCTGTCTATCCTGTTTCAATTTTTCTTTGTTTGTTTGTTTGAAAAATCAATAAAAGAAAAGATATTTAAAAAAAAAAAAAACCAAATTGTTGTAGAGAGTATGATAAATGATCATGATGGACTGAGTCAAAAGCTTTTTCAGCATCTATTGCAATGATTGCCAAATCAGGGATGACCCCCCCCCTCCACTCCCCATCTCCTCTCTGGTTCTAAAAAAATCAATAGTGAGAAACACCTCCCTTATTTTAGCTGAGGAATTGCGTTTAAACATAAAGCCCGCCTGGTCATTATGTATAATACTAGGAAGAAGCATTTGAAGCCTCGAGGCCAAGATGATGGTGAGTATCTTATAGTCTGAGTTCAGCAGGGCTATGGGTCTATATGATTCCTTCTTATTTGGGTCATTTCCTTGTTTAAGGATTAAGGTAGTGCACGAGGCGGCAAAATAAGGGGAGGGAGGGTTACCCTTTATATATATATCATTATAAAGTAAGGTTAAGTGTGGTAAAATTACTGGCATCGCAATCTTATAAAATTCGTTGGGGAGGGCATCTGGGCCTGGGGCTTTATTCAAAGCTAAATCTTGGATTGCTCTTGACACTTCCAGCTCGGAAATAGGGAGATTAAGATTTTCGACTTGGTCAGGTAATAATGACGGAGATAAGATCTTACTCCAAAAATCTTCACGCGCAGATACATTTGAGTTTTTCAAGGAGTATTGATCCTGATAGTAACCTGAAAAAACCTGTGTTATATCCTCCATTGTTGTTAACATTTTACCATCTTCAAGTAAAGAGTCAATTAGAGATACACCCTTATCTTTTTTAACTAACCTTGCTTAAAGTTTAACTGTTTTACTCCTGTGTCTGTATAATTTAGCCTGAAATCTCAGATCTTTCTATGATGTTGTATAGATAAGAAAGGTGTCCCTATCCTTTAATGCCTGAGTATATTGTGCCCAGGTCTCAGTTGATTTCTGTAAAAGATAACAATTATACGCATTGGAGAGTGACTTCAGAATCTCCTTCTCCCTAAGTTTAAATTTCTTTGTCCTCCTTATGCTATAAGCCAGAAAATGATAGGCCGATTGATATATTCATGATTAAAAGAAATGTATTCTTCTAGCTTAAGTTTAATCCAATTTTAAAATTTGAGGTCCGCAGCCAAATATGATGGAAAATAGAACTGATTGCTTCTAGTAGTGAGGTCACTAGCTTGAAAGTCCAAGTAGATGGGGGCATGATCAGAAATACATACAGGGAGAATTCCTGCTATCACTTTTGCTTTGCATAATTTTTCGTCTAGAAGGAATAGGTCTATCCTTGAAAGTGATTTATGCGCCTTGGAAAGGCATGTGAAATCTCTAGTATCCGGGTTTTGTGACCTCCAGATATCCCTAACCCCAAGATTTTGAAAAAGTCTACTAAACAATTTTGATTCCAAATTGTCTCTCTTAGTTCTAGGACCAAGAAGAAGTCTTAATCTATCTAAAGGTTATTGAGGTGCCATATTAAAATCCCCTCCAACTATCAGGTAACCCTCCCTGTATGTCATAATCTCTGCTTGTAGTATTTCCCAAAAGGACCAATTAAGAACATTGGGAGCATAGATATTGCATAATGTATATACTACTTTGTCAATTTTAATTTTTACCATAAGAAACCTTCCCTCAGAATCTGCCTTTGTGTGGAGAATTTGATCATTTAATTTTTTCCCTAGGAGGATAGCCACACCTCCTTTTCTTTGCATACTAGGCGAAGACAAGACTTCCTTGACCCATGAACATTTAAGTTTTAAAACTTCCTCTGACTTTAGATGGGTTTCCTGTAAGAAGACGGAGAATCCAAAATCCTCAAGAGGTGCGCTGGTGTATGATCGATAATCCTCCGTTCCGGTACGCTGAATTCGCGGCTGCACTCCCCAAAGGAATGGAATCCTGACTGCACAAATAGGATAGAAAAAGAGAGGCGCCAACGCATAAAACAGTATTGTTGATCTGATAAGATGGATTATATGCGAGCCCCCCCAGATGAGAGTTTATACTCACAAGGTAAGCGGCACTATCAGCGTGCCTTATACTGCAAGTCGGGACTGTTTAGAGTCGCCCAACAGAAACCCCCAGGCAGATCCACGTCACCACAGGACCTCCAATCAGCTACGAGCAATACCGCTCAGTTGGAAATCTCCGGGATCAGCTGTAGTATGCGGCAGTAGTAGTTGCAGACAATAGCGGTCAGTAAGAAGGGTGGATGGACATTCAGAGTCAGGAACACGTAAGGTATAGATAAAATATAGATATAAGGTATGGGGGTGTCTGTCGGGCGACTCTAAACAGTCCCAACTTGCAGTATAAGGCACGCTGATAGTGCCGCTTACCTTGTGAGTATAAACTCTCATCTAGGGGGGGGGCTCGCATCTAATCCATCTTATCAGATCAACAATACTGTTTTATGTGTTGGCGCCTCTCTTTGTCTATCCTTCCTGTAAGAAGGCAATATCAGTATTTATTTTTCTTAAATAAGCTATTATTGTTTTTTGTTTAATTGGGGACGTAATGCCCCCAATATTCCAAGAGGTCAATTTGAATCTGTTTGACATATTAGCCATTTAAATTTCTAATGAAAGCAAAGCAAGAGAAAAAAAAAACATACAAGGAGGGGGGGGGGGGGGAAACAGTAGGGAAATAAAAACATTAAGCAAGACCAGAGGCCTCCCGAGGCCTCATTCACCACCCTTTTCACTGCCATAATGAAATAACTTAATTAGATTTTGACTATGTGATACTAAATGCAATTTTAAACAACTTTCTAATTTACTTTTATCATCAAATTTGCTTTGTTCTCTTGTTATTCTTAGTTGAAAGCTAAACCTAGGTAGGCTCATAAGATAATCTCTAAGCACTTGAAGGCCGTCTCTGCATTTAACAGTTTTTCACAGCTAGAGGGCGTTAGTTCATGTGTGCTATATAGATAACATTGTGTTAATGCACGCAAAGTTATTTAATAGTCAGCACTAATTGCCTGAAATGCAAGTCTATCAAAAGATCTGATATATGGAGGCAGTCAGCAGAAGCTTAGATACAAGGTAATTGCAGAGGTAAAAAGTATCGGCTAGATTACGAGTTTTGCGTTATGAGGGGTGCTTTGCTTACTTGCAGTTTATTCTCACCGCTCACTTACCTGCAGCGCTGGTATTACAGGTTTTTATCAACCCGGCGTTAGCAGGCAAGAAGTGAGCGTAGAGCAAAATTGAGCTCCACACTGCACTCCAATACCAGCGCTGCTTAAGTGAGCGGGGAGCTGGTTGTACGTGCTCATGCACGATTTCCCCATAGACATCAATGGGGAGAGCCGGCTGAGAAAAAGTCTAACACCTGCAAAAAAGCAGCGTAAAACTCAGTAACGTAGCCCCATTGATTCCTATGGGGAAACACAATTTATGTTTACACCTAACACCCTAACATGAACCCCGAGTATAAACACCCCTAATCTTACACTTATTAACCCTTAATCTGCTGCCCCAACATCGCCGACGCCTACATTATATTTATTAACCCCTAATCTGCCGCTCCGGACATCGCAGCCACCTACATTATACTTATTAACCCCTAATATGCTGCCCTTAACATTGCAGACACCTGCATTATATTTATTAAGCCCTAATCTGCCGCCCCTAAAATAGCCGCCACCTACCTACATTTATTAACCCCTAATCTGCCGTCCCCAACATCGCCGCCACTATTCTAAATGTATTAACCCCTAAACCTTAGTCTAACCCTAACCCTTAGCACTGCGGAATCTGTTGGCGCTCTACAAATAACCGATAATAATAATAATAATAACACCTTCTAACTTAAATATAATTTAAATAAATCTAAATAAAATTCCTATCATTACCTAAATTATTCCTATTTAAAACTAAATACTTACCTGTAAAATAAACCCTAAAATAGCTACAATATAACTAATAGTTACATTGTAGCTAGCTTAGGGTTTATTTTTATTTTACAGGCAAGTTTGTATTTATTTTAACTAGGTAGAATAGTTACTAAATAGTTATTATTATTATTATTTACTAACTACCTGGCTAAAATGAATACAAATTGACCTGTAAAATAAAACCTAACCTAAGTTACACTAACACCTAACACAAAACTATACAATTAAATAAATTAAATACAATTAGCTAAATAAAAAAAAAACACACTAAATTACAGAAAATAAAAAACAAATTACAAGATATTTAAACTAATTACACCTAACCTAAGAGCCCTATCAAAATAAAAAAAGCCCACCCAAAATAAAACAAAAACCTAGCCTAAACTAAACTATAAATAGCTTTTAAAAGGGCCTTTTGCTGGGCATTGCCCAAAAGAAATCAGCTCTTTTACCTGAAAAAGAAATACAAACAACCACCCCAACAATAAAACCCACCACCCACACAACCAACCCTAACTAAAAATACCTAAGCTCCCCATTGCCCTGAAAAGGGCATTTGGATGGGCATTGCCCTTAAAAGGGCATTTAGCTCTATTGCTGCCCAAAGCCCTAACCTAAAAATAAAACCCACCCAATACACCCTTAAAAAATCCTAACACTAACCCCCGAAAATCCACTTACCGGGAGAAGTCTTTATCCAAGCAGCAAGATGTCCTCAACAAAGCCAGCAGAAGTGGTCCTCCAGACAGGCATAAGTGGTCCTCCAGATGGGCAGAAGTCTTCATCCAAACGGCATCTTCTATCTTCATCCTTCTAACACAGAGCCGCTCCATCTTCAAGACATCCGGCGCGGAGCATCCTCTTCCAACGACGTCTTCTTGCTGAATGAAGGTACCTTTAAATGACGTCATCCAAGATGGCGTCCCTTAGATTCTGATTGGCTGATAGAATTCAGCCAATTGGAATTAAGGTTGAAAAAATCCTATTGGCTGATGCAATCAGCCAATAGGATTGAGCTCACATTCTATTGGCTGTTCCAATCAACCAATAGAATGCAAGCTCAATCCTATTGGCTTATTGGATCAGCCAATAGGATTGAAGTTCAATCCTATTGGCTGATTACATCAGCATGTAGGATTTTTTCAACCTTAATTCGGATTGGCTGATAGAATGATCAGCTAATCGCAATCTAAGGGATGGCCATCTTGGATGACATCATTTAAAGGTACCTTCATTCAGCAAGAAGACGTCGTTGGAAGAGGATGCTGAGGACCACTTCTGCCCGTCTGGAGGACCACTTCTGCCGGCTTCGTTGAGGATCTTCGGGGGTTAGTGTTTGGATTTTTTAAGGGTGTATTGGGTGGGTTTTATTATTAGGTTAGGGCTTTGGGCAGCAATAGAGCAAAATGCAATTTTAAGGGCAATGCCCATCCAAATGCCCTTTTCAGTAATTTAGTGGGGGGGTTTTGTACTTTAGCTAATTGTATTTAATTTATTTAATTGTATTTAATTTAGGTAAGTTATTTAATTGTAGTGTAGTGTTAGGTGTTAGTGTAACATAGGTTAGGTTTTTTTAGCTAGGTAGCTAGTAAATAGTTAAAAACTATTTAGTAACTATTCTACCTAGTTAAAATAAATACAAACTTGCCTGTAAAATAAAAATAAACCCTAAGATAGCTACAATGTAACTATTAGTTATATTGTAGCTAGCTTAGGTTTTATTTTATAGGTAAGTATTTAGTTTTAAATAGGAATAATTTAGGTAATGATAGTAATTTTATTTAGATTTATTTAAATTATATTTAAGTTAGGGGGTGTTAGAGTTAAGGTTAGACTTAGGTTGAAAGGGTTAATAAGTTTAGAATAGTGGCGGCGATGTTTCGGGCAGCAGATTAAGGGTTAATAGGTATAATGTAGGTGGCGGCGATGTCCAGAGCAGCAAATTAGGGGTTAATAAGTATAATATAGGTGGCGTCGATGTCCAGAGCGGCAGATTAGGGGTTAATAATTTAACTTTAGTGTTTGTGATGCGGAAGGGCCTTGGTTTAGGGGTTAATAGGTAGTTTATGGGTGTTAGTGTACTTTTTAGCACTTTAGTTATGAGTTTTATGCTATAGCTTTGTAGCGTAAAACTCATAACTACTGACTTTAAAATGCGTTAGGAATCTTGGCAGTAGAGGGTGTACCGCTCACTTTTTGGCCTCCCAGGACAAACTCGTACAACCGGCGCTATGGAAGTCCCATTGAAAAAAGCCTTTAGAAAATGTACATAAGTTGCTTTGCGTTAAGGCCAAAAAAGTGTGCGGTAATCTATACCTGCAAGACTCGTAATACCAGCGGGCATAAAAAAGCAGCGTTAGGACCTGATAACGCTGCTTTTTTACCTTAACGCACAACTCATAATCTAGTCGTATATTTCTATAACAGTATTGGTTATGCAAAACTGTGGAATGGTAAATAAAGGGATTATCTATCTTTTTAAACAATAACATTTTTGGTGTTTACTATCCCTTTAAGAGCAGCACTTACCTCACCACTTGTAACACAAGCTCAATAAGTGCACTGACGCATTTAATGAATGCATTAAGAGTATAGGGTGATCTATAAAAGTATTTGCCATGTTAAAAAGTGTTGGTTAAAATATTTAACCATTTACTTGTAAAAGCAGATAATGCATTATTCTTTGGGCAAGGTTGCTTAAAAGATAATACACCCTGCACTATAAATTATGCTTCACTTGTAATCTAGCCCTACGAGTTGTAAAATTAACTAATGGAATACTCTCCCACTACCTTAATACCCAGAGTGAATACTAAAAAACAAGTTAGGCTTTATAATATGAGTAATGCACTTGCCATAGTCCTTTATTCTCTTCCAAGAAGTGGAGGAATGCAATTAAGTAAGATGTTCTGTAAGAAAGAAATAAATGTACATATAGCCCTAAATGTCTGTTTACTAATCCATTTGAAATACATTCTAAGAATTTTACTCTTTTGTAGATCTGATGGCAGGGCAATTTAAAATATGTGTGAAATGCTTAAATCCCCTTATCAGAATTACCATTGCTTTGAGTCTTTTTCATTCATTCTTATTTTACGCATATTTCTTCACTAATATTCTTGTTTGTGATTTGACATTGAAAGAATTAGAGTTCTTATTATTCCAGCATCAATTCAAATGTGATATACACCATTACACAAAGCAAGCACTTTATGCTTTCATTATACAGTAGTTCTTGACTGGAACATATAGGTAGCACAATTTATACCATTCTGTCCATTCTTAATTAGCTTGTTTTTTTCAAGCTCAGCAACTCAGTGAAATTTATGTCTATTTTGTGTCAAGCACAAAAGAGAAGAGAGAGATTAAAATAATGACTTCTGCAGGAAGTATTTTTAATATATTTAATATGCCTATGGCAAAACATCATTTCTCTAACAAACATTATTTATCACTCATTATTAAAAATGCTTTAGTAAAAATATAAAAACTATCAAAAAATAAGTACAAATATTAAAAAACATAGGAATATAAGCAATACAAATTTAACTGCAAATGGATAGACATCACAATCATTAGATATCCTTATCTATTGCATATAATAATGTGAATAGCAGTCATTATATCTATTAAATATAAATTAGATACATAGATAGATGGTAGATAGATAGATAGATAGATAGATAGATAGATAGATAGATAGAAACAATATCCCTATAATTTACTAGTCAGGGGTTAAAAGTTACTAGCCCAGATAGAAAATAAAAAAGCAAAAAGTCAAATTTCTGTTGCAATTTCTAATTTCGGGCACTCACAGGTCTTGATAAAGTTCAATACTTTTATTAAATACCATGCATTTCTGCTCCAACTGGAGCCTTTATCAAGACATCAGTGTATTCCTTAAGACTGCCTTAGTCTTGGGGAACACATTAATAACTTAATTAAGGCTCCTGTTGGAGCTGAAAAGGTTGACTTTTTTGCATGGTATTTAATAAAAGTATTGAACTTTGTCAAAACCTGTGAGAGCAATTAAAAGGGACACTAAATACTTTTAAATTGCAAAAGATCTGCATGCAAAATAAATGTTTTAAAATCATTTGCATTGTTTTGTAATCCAAGTAAAACTTCTTGGTATGCTTATTGCATCTCATTTGCTGTGGCCAATTAGGAACAGATATGTATGAGCCCCTTTACTGATTATGCAATCAAAATGTATTAGGAACATAATTATAATAAATCATTCAGGATGCACTTCAGTCTTTCTGTGGCACTGGAAACACACAATTTCAGAAACAACGTACAGGAAAAGCAGGCAAAGTAAATAAATAAAGGTGAATGACAAAATATGTAATTGAGAAAACATTTTAGATTAGTCATTTGACATAATATTGAGTAATTATTTGATATTCTCCAGTACAGGTTTTATAAAATAATTATATCAGCAGTAGGAATGGGTAAATGTTTCTGGATATTAACTGAAAATAGCAATTGTTCATTCTAAATCATTGTTCGATGCAAATATTGAATTTTAAAAATATCAAAATAGTAAGATAAACTTTCAAATATTGAGTGTCATAGAAATGCATGTTGCATTTGATTGCAAAAAACCCCCAACAAATCTTGATTGTGATTTTTATTTGAAAAAAATTAAATTATCTCTAAGTAAATTCTTGAATAAAGGACATACAGTATGTGCATCTGATATCAGTACATCATACATTAGAGCAGTGGTTCTCAACCTAAATGAACATAAGACCCGGTAAATTGTAGTAGGACGTGTCCAGGACCCTGTAGTATGTGTATAAATATATCATTATAACGCATTGCTGTAAGTAAGTGGTGAAAGAAAATATATATACTGTATTCATTGGTGGTAGTGGGCTGGTATCACTTAACTGTGGTGCCCAGGTTCGATCCTATCTGCTCCTTGTCCCACGCTGTCCTCCCTCTGAACTGCTGTTATATTGTGCATAGTGCACACGCACATGCACTGGCACTCTGACAGGCCTTCCCGGTATTTCTTATGTGTGGAGCGGTAGGTCTGTCACAGCTTGCATTATGGGGCATTTCAGGTCATGGCCCACCAGGAGGGCTTGTTTGATGCAAATATCGAATTTAAAAATATCAAAATTGTAAGATAAATTTTCAAATATTGAGAGTCATAGACTTCAAAGTCAGTGATTAATTGAGACTTTTTTTTTTTTAAATCAGCATTTGATTGCAAAAAATCAAACACATCTTGAATGTGTTTTATTTAAAAAAAAGTAAAATTATCTCTAAGTCTAAGTTAACTTTTATATATATATATATATATATATATATATATATATATATATATATACGTGTATATATATAAATAATTTTTATTAGATGGTGTTATTATGAATGTAACTGTATTTTTGTTTTGTAATGTATTTTTAATGTGTTTTGTGACACCTTTTTTGCAAAACAGTTAACCACAGCGCTGAAGACACACTAACCCAACGATCGCATTTGCTTTCAACTTATAATACCAGTGCAGTTTAACATGTGGGCAAAATGAAAGCAAAAACCCGATATCGCTCGCATGCAAACATTTGGGCCGCGATCCAATATAAATCGTCGCCCGCAAAAGCCGGCAAAGCCAAATTTTGCGCTGGTTTGGTATCACATATACGGTGTAACATAGAAGTTACGCTCGTATATTTCTGCCTTTGGCCGTAGTTTTATGGCACATAGACAGGTATACCAAACCAGCGCAGTTTGGTATCCAATATACAGCGTAAGGAGAAATCTTACTCCATTTTCACCTCGCCACAAATTGCAGGCGTAGTAAGCCTTGCGCTTTGTATTGGAGCCCCGTAACTCCCTATACTAGCTGCAAAATAAAACCTAACACCTAATGCATGCGCAATGTCTATCTACCTGTCAACCATGAACTGCAAAATAAAACCTGACGCCTAATGCATGCGCAATGTCTATCTACCTGTCAACCGCGATCCCCCGCTGCAATCCCTAATAAAGTGTTTAAACCCTAAACCGCCACTCCCGGACCCCGCCGCCACCTACATTAAATGTCTAACCCCCTAATGTGAACCCCCTACACCGTCGCCACCTACATTAAAATTATTAACCCCTAATCTAATCCCCCTACACCACCACCACCTATATTAACTATATTACCCCCTAATCTAATCCCCCTACACCGCCGCCACCTATAATAAATGTATTATCCCCTAAAATGTCACCTACCCTAAGCTAAATTAAAAATAGCCCTGAAAAGGGCTTTTTGCGTGGCATTGCCCCAAAGTAACCAGCTCTATTACCAGCCCTTAAAAGGGCTTTTTGCGGGCATTGTCACAAAGTAATCAGCTCTTTTGCCTGAAATCTGAATCCCCCTACACCGCCACCACCTATATTAAATTTATTAACCCCTAATCTAATACCCCTATACCGCCGCCACCTATATTAAATTTATTAACCCCTTATCTAATCCCCCTATACCGCCCCCACCTATATGAAATGTATTAACCCCTAATCTAATCCCCCTATACCGCCGCCACCTATATTACATTTATTAACCCCTAAAATACTAAAATTTGCCTACCACTAAACCTAAGTCTAACCCTACAAATAGCCCTGAAAAGGGCCTTTTGCGTGGCATTGCTCCAAAGTAACCAGCTCTATTACC
Source organism: Bombina bombina (assembly GCF_027579735.1). Lineage (NCBI taxonomy): Eukaryota > Metazoa > Chordata > Amphibia > Anura > Bombinatoridae > Bombina > Bombina bombina. Next base: position 945,616,494 of record NC_069503.1, read on the forward strand.
CGCCCTTAAAAGGGCCTTTTGCGGGGCATTGCCCAATAGTAACCAGCTCTTTTACCAACCCTTAAAAGGGCTTTTTGCGCGGCATTGTCACAAAGTAATCAGCTCTTTTGCCTGTAATGTAATCTAATCCCCCTACACCGCCGCCACCTATATTAAATATATTAACCCCTAATCTGACCCCCCTACACCGCCGCCACCTATATTAACTATACTAACCCTAATTATATTAGGGTTAATATAGTTAATATATTATATATATTAACTATATTAACCCTATCTAACTCTAACACCCCTAACTTAATTATTATTAAAATAAATCTAAATAATAGTAATAATATTAACTAAATTATTCCTATTTAAAACTAAATACTTACCTATAAAATAAACCCTAAGATAGCTACAATATAATTAATAATTACATTGTAGCTATTTTAGGGTTTATATTTATTTTACAGGTAACTTGGTATTTATTTTAACTAGGTACAATAGCTATTAAATAGTCAATAACTATTTAATAGCTACCTAGTTAAAATAATTACCCATTTACCTGCAAAATAAATCCTAACCTAAGTTACAAATACACCTACACTATCAATAAATTAATTAAATAAACTACAAATAAATATCTAAACTAAAATGCAATTAAATACACTAGACTAAATTACAAAAAAAACAAACACTAAATTACAAAAAATAAAAAAAGATTTTTAAGCTAATTACACCTATTCTAAGCCCCCTAATAAAATAACAAAGCCCCCCAAAATAAAAAAATACCCTAATCTAAATTACAAAAGTAATCAGCTCTATTACCAGCCCTTAAAAGTGCCTTTTGTGGGGCATTGCCCCAAAGTAATCAGCTCTTTTGCATGTAAAAAAAACAGCAAACCCCCCCATTACAACCCACATACCCCTACTCTAACCCACCCAATCCCCCCTTAAAAAACCTAAGTCTAACCCCCAAGTGCTCCTTACCTGTCCTGAAGGCCGGCGGAGAAGGTCCTGTTCCAGGCGGAGAAGTCTTCTTCCAGGTGGCGACCTCTTCTTCTTCCAGGATCCAGCCGGCGTGGAGCGGAGGAGTTGAAGACCGATGACCGCGGAGCTGAAGACCGTCCATCTGCAACTGAAGACCGGTGATGCTGGAACTGAAGATCGGCAATGCTGGAACTGAAGACCGCTGGAACTGAAGACCGGAGCCGGAGCGTGAAGGATCCTCTTCATACGATCGCCGCCGTACACTGAATAGGAATTCAAGGTACGCAATTAAAAATGGTGTCCCTTGAATTCCTATTGGCTGATTTGAGCCTTCAAATTCAAATCAGCCAATCGGATGCAATCTACTTTAATTCTATTGGCTGATTTGAATAGCCAATAGAATAAGAGCTACTGTAAATCTATTGGCTGATTAGAATTAATATAGGTTAATATAGTTTAAATAGGTGGCGGCGGTGTAGGGGGATCATATTAGGGGGTAACATAGTTAATGTAGGTGGCGGCGGGGTAGGGGGCTCACATTAGGGGGTAAAACATTTAATGTAGGTAGCAGCGGTGTAGGGGGCTCACATTAGGGGGTAATATAGATAATGAAGGTGGAGGCGGGGTCCGGGAGCGGCGGTTTAGGGGTTAATATATTTATTGTTAGGAGTGAGAGGGGGGATTGCGGATAGAGGGGTATACGTGTCGGGCTATGTTTGGGAGGCGTGTTAGACAGTACGGGTGATTTAATAACTTAGTCAGGTTCTTAATGTGGCGGCAGTTTCTAAAGTGTCGTAAGTCACTGGCGACTCCAGAAATTTGTACTTACGCAGATTTCTGGACATCGCTGGTTTGTGTGACTTAAGGCACTTTAGCATCTGACGGCGCCGTATATAAGACAGCTCAAGTTGCGAGCTGAAACTACGGGCGGCGCAGGTTTCCACGCTTGCGCCGAAACCTACGACGCATATCGGATCGCGGCCTTGACCTTCACTCGTTATCTGGCCCAGTATTGAGTGTTCAAAAGATTAGCAAGCTGGTATTACTCATATGAAGGGTACAATGTGAGAATCGTAACATGTTAATCTTATTTATGTGTGTAAATGGAAATTGAATTCCACTGAATTTAATTTTAGTAGAGTAAATTTGGTAACTTTTCAGGGCATTATTCCCCTTCATCAGGCAAATAGATTCTCATCAAACACACAGGGACTGATTACAAGTGGTGCGCTATCAGAATTTTTCGCCCACATATTAACTGCTCCATCGGTTCGAATACACTCAAAAATGCATTTTAACTCTCACAGGGGCATAGTACCATAAACCAAACAAGTTCTCATATAGCAGAAGGTTAGGGAGTTAAATTATATTCACTAATTCAAACATTTTTACCATTTCATATAGTTATGAACAAAAGT
>NC_069503.1:945923883-946046383 GCF_027579735.1 Bombina bombina
GTTATAACTAATAGACACAACAAGCTAACATAAATACATTTTAATGTACATGCATAACAGTTTAAATATTTAATATCAATGAAAGGCCTACTAAATTATATCTACGTTTGAAATAAAATGCATGGTCATATATAATGCATATTAGTTTAAGTATTATAAATATAAATTAAAATGTAGTTTTTCTTGCTTGATGCAATAATTATTTTAAATATAAATATATGTTTTATAAATATAAATTTATGTTATAAAAGAGAGTTGCATTATAGTATTACATAACTGCATGCCTGTTATGTAATAATACAATTGTAATACTAATGCCTTTTGCAACATGAATATACATTTTAAAATATTTATTTATGTTTAAAATAAAAAACACAACAATAAAAAAAAATACACATTAATTTATATACAATAGTTAAAAGAATATGCATCATACTTTAGAATGCATAATATTTTAAAAAATGTAGATACATGCACAATAAAGTGTCCTACCATAATCATCACTAATAACCTAATCAACCCTATACAGGTATGGGGGTCGGATAGGAATTTAAGGCTAATAAATAGTAACCATCAATAATATCAGGTAATTGCCAGTAGTTTGTATGGATACTCTTATGTAGCAATTGTTAACTTGAAAATATGTTTTTGTAACAGTTATATTTGATGTTCTGTTTTACAGCAAACCAGTACAATATAAGTGGAAGTACTATGGCCAAAGAAATTATAATGTTAATACAACAATAAATATCAACCTTTAGTTAACTTGGCAAATGTATAAGTAAGCCATTGAAGTTATACTACAGAAATATGAGACTTCGTTTCTGGCTTAGTGAATATACTTTGAGTGAAAGTATCAGGATTATCACATATGAAATATAGCAACAATGTTTGAGATTAATTTACTGAATAACCAAAACAACTGTAATAGCTGCTGCAGTAACAGTTAGGAATATCTGACACGTAGTCAGGGCAGTTCTATTAAGCTTAGTACTCACGCCTCTTCCCAGACAAGTTGTTCAGTGTTTGTAACAAGCTGAATGAGACAGGTTCAGCTAGTGAGTTCGGTGAAGCAGCTGGGAGTTGTTCCAGCCTCTGTGAGCAACAGCTGATGTTGGGTGACATCACAGATGCGGCAGCAGTCTGAGCTGATATTTGCAAAGGAAAGATTATGTAGCCAACGTAGATCAAAGTTTTCTCTAGAAACGTTAAAGGGCTGGAGAGGTGACTTGACAAAGCACTTCATTAAACCAGCAATGAAGTGTTGGAGGAGGAGCCTTTTATAGGCAGCTGAGGCTTGAGATTAGACAAAAGGAGGTATGGATAGATAGTGGTCAGTTAAGGAGGTCTGACCATTACATATCCCCCCCTCCAAAGAAACTACAACGGGGTTTCGAGGTGCAGGTCTATATGGATTTCATTGATGGAAGACAGACACCAATCGATCAGCTGATAGATTGGCGTCAGGCTCCCGGGAATCCTCAGAGGAGTCATAGCCCTTCCAGCCAACAAGATACTGAAGATCCGCACAAAATCATCTAGAGTCAATAATCTCTTGAACCTTGTATTCTTGGTCAGGAAGAGGACAGTCAGCAGGAGTGTGTGAGGAAGAAACAGGTGAACTGCTAGGCTTGATGAGAGAAATATGGAAGGTGGGATGTATTCGGTAAGCAGAGGGTAGTTGCAAGGTAACAGTCAAAGGGTTCCGGATAGCCTTGATAGGGAATGGTCCAATATAGTGTTGCCAACCAAACCAGCTGGCCCACTTTATACTCAGGTTGTGTTCTATGTTGTAGATCATAGTATCTTTTTTGGGTGGCTTGAGCTTGGTTGATGTTAGCTGTAAATATACTGAAATTCTGGTTAATGGATCTGATCAAGTTGTTAACTTGGGGACAAGGGGTATTCGACAAGTGAATACCATAGTTTATGTAGAAAGGTGAGAATCCAGTAGAGGAGTTTGTGGTGTTGTTATATGCAAACTCAGCATAACATAGGAAAGAGGCCCATGATTCTTGTTTACTGGAACAGTAACATCTAAGATATTGTATTAACTACTGATTATTTCTTTCACATTGTCCATTTTTTTGAGGATGATATGATGTTGTAAGAAGTTGTTGAATGCCAAGAGATTTACATAGATATCTCCAGAATTTGGAGGTAAACTGACTTCCTCTGTCACTCAATACAGTAGTTGGGAGTCCATGTAATCGAATAACTTCTTTGAGGTATACTTCTGCTGTTTCTTGAGCAGAGGGGAGAGACTTGATAGGTAAGAAATGTCCCATTTTTGTGAATAAGTCAACAACTACAAGAATGACAGTGTATCCAAGAGATTTTAGGAGATCTACAATAAAATCCATGGAGACTGTGTCCCAAGGTCGGTCTGGAACTGGCAAGGGTTGCAACAACCCTACAGGACTTTGATGTGAGGTTTTGCACGTAGCACAGGTTACACAGGAGGTAATGTATTTCTTAACAGTAGAGATCATAAGAGGACACCAGTAAGTTTGTTGCAGTAGTTCCAAAGTCTTATGTATTTCTAGGAGCCCTGCTAGAGGAGAATCATGAGTATGGTTTAGCACAGCATTACGTAAACATGGGGGAACATAGATTTTAGTACCATTAAGAAGAATGCCATCATTATCTGGCTGAAGCTTATGTAATGATTTCGTATTGTCATATTGTTGAGTACATTTGTCAGAGTTCACAACTCCTAGAGGAAAGGAATGATACTCTCTTAAGAATGTGAACCACAACTGCAGATTTTTGACAATAAAGATATGTTGGTGTAAGCAGGTCTGCCTGTGTAACAGAGATTTTGATGAGTGGCAACTGGGTGAGCAACACACTATTATAGCAGGGAGTCTTACATTTAATATAAGGCAGAATAGCAAACAAACTAGAGGGTATACTGAACAGAGAAGAAACTGTTAGACCCAGAGTTTGTGAGCCTCACCTTTTCCAAGAGACAAACAGAAAATGATACAAAATAACAGATACTATGCTTAAGTATTTAAAGTGTATCAAAAAGAACTGGATCCACAAATGAAGAAATGAGGAAACAATTTGGACTGAAACAAGTAAATTAAAAATATGCAGGTATAACTTCAGTTAACGCTTTTGAAAATCCTTAGAGAATATTAAATGATCACTTACTTAAGTCCCAGGTAAAAGTACTTAGTGAGCGGTACACAGGAGGGTAACTTTAGACTGTTTGTGAGCGCAAACGAAGAGCAGCTGCAGCGTGTCACACTGAGAGGTCCGAGTAGCTTCTAGCTTGAAGGCGTGTGACGTCACCGCAACGGAGGTTCTGTGTGAACAAGGAAGTCAGCTGTAGAGGAATCAGAGATTCAGAATGGAGCTGAGGCTTCTGCAAGGCTGAGTAATGTATAGGTTAGAATTACCAAGCAATGAAGGTAGCGCTGGAAGTCATTTTAAGAGAAAAGTAGGCGTGTCAAATGTCCAAGGTGAAAAGACAGCAACTAAAAAACAGTGAGAAAGAGTAAGGTAAGCGGCGACTATGACAAGGTTTTAGGTCTGTAGATGATTGGTAAGGAGTCCCAAAATGCAAGATTTTTGAATAAATGTGTAAGGTTGTGAGTATGCTGTAGGTTTTTTATCTTTCCCAGATAGAGCGTCTGCCTTGGAATTTTTTTGTGCCAGGATGATATGTAATGATGAATGAAAACCTCAAGAAGTATTTACTCCATCGTAGTTGCCGGGCTGATAGGGTGCGGTTGAATTGTAAGTATTGCACATTTTTGTGGTCAGTATAGATGATTATTGGGTATTCAGCTTCTTTCTCATAAGTGTCTCCACTGATCAAAGGAACACAAAGGAACACCATTGTTTTTCTTTGTGAAAGAACAGATCCAATGGCATGTTCAGAAGCATCCACTTCCAGAACTAAATGGTAGGAAATGTCTGGCATTTATAGTACTGGAGATGTACTAAAACAAGTTTTGAGTTGTTCAAAGGCTTGTTGAGAATGGGAGTTCCAAGCAAAGTGGGCTTGGTTCTTTGTCAAGTCGGTTAGTGGTTTGGTTATCTCAGCAAAATTATAAATAAACCTTCTATAGAAATTTGCAAAGCCCAGGAAACGTTGGTCATCTTTTTTGGTGTTGGGTCTGGGCCAATCGATTATAGCTTCTACCTTATTGTTCTACATTTTTATTTCATTTGGTTGATTCGATAACCAAGAAATGAAATTTCTGGGGTATGAAAAATGGATTTCTCCAATTTCACATAGAGACTATGGGATTGTAACCTGGAAAGCACTACTCTAACATGCTTTACATGTTCTGTTAAATTACTAGAGAAAATCAGAATGTCATCTAAATAAACTACTAAGAAAGTGTTGAGTATGTCTCTGAATATGTCATTGATCAGGTTCTGAAATGTCGTCAGAGCATTGCAGAGTCTGAACGGCATAACTGTATATTCATAGAGACCGTATCAAGTCCTGAATGCAGTTAGCAATTCGTCTCCGGCTCTTATTCTAACAAGGTTGTAGGCACCTCTTAAATCAAGTTTGGTAAAAACTGTAGCACCTTGCAACCTCTCAATCAACTCCTGAATGAGCGGTAAAAGGTATCTATTTTTTAAAGTACGCTTGTTTAATTCCCTATAGTCGATTATAGGGCGAAGAGACCCATCCTTGTTTATTATAAAAAAAATTCCTGCACAAGCAGGGGATGTCAAGAGTCTTATGAATCCTTTTTTTAAAATTGTCTATTATGTACTGCTTTAAATGGTCTAGTTCGAGTTTGGACAGTGGGAAGATGTGACAGAAAGGAATTGATGCACCAGAGATATGGTCTATGGGGCAGTCATAGGGTCTATATGGGGGTAGAGTTTCTGCATCTTTTTTATTGAAAACATCAGCAAAGTCAAAGTAGTCAGGTGGTATAGATGGAGAGGTTACAGCAAGGAGATTAGTGGGGATGAAACAAGTAGAAGTACAGTACTAAGGAGGGAATGAAAGGGTAAGGTCATCCCAATGAAAGAGAGGCTGATGTAACCATAACCAAGAAATTCCTAGAACTAATGGATAGATAGGAGATGATATGATATCAAAGGTGATAGATTATGTGTGTCCAGAGGTAGTAGTAATAATGAGAGGAATAGTTTGTTGTGTGACTGGCCCTGTTAAAAGATGTGTACCGTCAATGACTTTCAGAGGCAGAGGATTGCTTTTTGAAATAAACAGTATTTTATTATTAGTGACCAGTGCAATATCTATAAAATTACTGCAGGCCCCTGAGTCGATAATGGCTTCACTGCTTATTCTGTGTTGAACCCACTGAAAAGACAATGGGAGCATAATATAAGAGCATTTTATTTTTTGTATGAAAACAAATGAGGTTGAAATTATGTCTTACTGGCCTTCTGTTTTATCAGGAGTTGACAATCCTTAAAGGGACACTGAACCCAGATTTTTTTTCTTTTGTGATTCAGATAGAGCATGACATTTTAAGCAACTTTCTAATTTACTCATTTTTTTTTTAATTCTTTTTATTGAAGAAACACAGGTACAAGGGATTAAGCAAACACACTGACAAGTAGGGTTATATATCGACATTACAATTCATATTATAGAATGAATACCACATGTTAAACATCAATAAATTAGCAGGAAAGGCACACTTGTTATAGTAAAATATATATAAAAAAAAATACAAAATAAAACAAAACCTCACTATCCCCTCAACCGCTCCAGCCGGTCCCTCATTCCTTTTTTTTTTTTTTGACAGGGTTAATTAGTCTCACTTGTTATCGTAAAATATAAAGAAACAATAATTTCTTTCCACAAAGCATGATACACATGGAATCTACAAATTTGAAGTTGAAACAATGTTATGATATGAAATGATCCATGCATCAGGAGTTATAGCAAGATTAATTGAGTATCATCTCCTAATGCACCTGTGCTTCTCAGTTTTATAATATTAATACAATAACACAAAACACAACAAACAACCTAAACTAACAAAATAAAACAAAACCTCACTATCCCAGCAACCGCTCTAGCCAGTCCCTCAGTCCTTTTTTTTTTTTTTTTGTTGACAGGGTTAATTAGTCTCTGTGACATATTTGGTAATAGTGATCAGGCTAATCTAAGTGTTTTTGTTGTATGGTTAGAAGTGGCATTAGAATGGTCCCGAACAACTCTAGGCCTAGCAAATGAACAAGTGATGCCATAGTTTGAATACAAAGACTTTTCACTATGCAGGGTCAATATGTGGAGTCAACTTTTACAATGGTGAATCAGGAACCAGCATATCACCAATAACAAGAATAGATACAGAAAAATCAAGCGAAACATAAATCCTACAATGACTGCCTATATAGTGGCTGATTTAAACTGTTACAGGGGCTGTCCGAGAATTCTTTTGAAACAGTCATGTTAATAAGGCTATGATAATTTTAAACATAACAATCGGCCAGTAGGGCCAGGACTAGCTTCCATTGCAAAGCATTATCACCCTATACCGTTATACAATTTACTCCTATTACAGAGAGACTAGTCGGTTTAATCTGACTGAGTATGCAAGGGAGTTTCACTTTAAGGATAGAATCTGTAGGTCCTCATGAAGGTTTTTATAAGGATATGTATAGATTAGGTATGAGGAGGATATGATAGTAAACTACTAAAGCAAGTGTTGCAGACAATAAACTACATTTTATTATTATTATTATTATTATTATTATTATTATTATAGTGTACACACTAAGTAAGATTAGCACATACAAAGACCCTCTCTGTCTAATCATAACCAAAATGTATGAGAAATAAAAAAATAAACAAAAATTAAACAAAAAAATTAGAGAGATGGAGTTTAAGAGTTCCTGTATGGGGTAAACCAAATACTGAAAATGAATGGGGTTAAGGTAAGGTATAAAATCTGCTGCCATTTTATAAATAAAAAGAAAATGAATAGAGACAAAGTAAAACAACACACAAGGCCAACAGGGCCAAAGCAAATTGGATGCATTGTCAATCACTATGATGTCACAACAATTTGGTTCTATTTTGCTGTACAGTAATTATTGCACCAAGGTTTAGTTTCAGCAGAGTAATGGCATCTTATATAATGGTCTAGTTAGCTATAAAACCAACAAGGATGAGACGACTTGCCATATCAATAAGGCATAATGGGAAATAATCAGATACTGGTCATAGGCCGTTCACAATATAGTCCATTTGTTTATACAAGCATAGCGACCATCACTGTTTTCAACAAAATTGCATTGCATGTAGGATGTTTTATTGTAGGCTGGGACATTATAGTAAAGGTCTTAAATTTCCCTTCCGCTTTAAGTATGCACTAGTTATCGACTGTGCATAGGCAACAAATCAGTGATCTCAGTCTGAGTGTCTATGTCAGATACGCAGAAGGATTGTAATGTCTGATTGCTATAGGGTCAGTGGATACTGAAGTTACCCAAATAAGAGCAACTATACAACTTGTCCAACTTATTTACACACAAGTTCAAATTGAAAGTATTATGTCATACAAACCGAGGTGGACCAATGCAAGTAATGTGACCCCCTGCCGCACACTACTAACCCACTCCCTCCTTTGGCGGATCCAACCCGTCCGATAGTCTGTATCTAGCTTCATGGCTGAGGTTTCCAGCTGTAGTGCTGAGACCCAAGGAAGTGCTGGTTGAGTAGGTATAGTTGGAGAAGGCCTGTGCCTTCTCCAACCTGGGGGCTGCTGATATCGGGGAGTTGCATCAGCGAGTGACCAGGTGTTCGTCTGTGGCGGTGCTTCATCATTAATTTCCTTGACGTCTTGTTTCCTTATCTGTGAGGTTAGGATCGTACCCATTGATGAAATGCTGGATGGGGAGTCTGTAGTTAACTCTGCAGATCCATAGGTGCTTTCGGCAGAATGAGGAGTTAGACAAACATCCCAAAGATCCTGAGTCAAAACAGCTGGGTCCGGAAAGAGAAACGCTGAATCTGTGACTTTAGTGTTCAATTGCAACTGGGCTAGAGGTATGTGCTGCGGTTTCAATGGGGAAAAGTAAGTTTGCATAAGCACCGGGTAATCTTCTTGAAGACAAGGTTTCTTAATAGCCTGGATTGCTTCATGTAGTATCTAGTAACTAGATAACAGACGTTCAAATGCCGGATCGTGGATTGTGGATCACTTTTAAGTGAAATGACCTCCCGGGGAAGAAGAGAGTGGTTTTCTTCTATCTGATAGAAGTTCCCAGACAGCTTCTCTGTCAAGGGAGATACAGATGGCATAGAAAGATGAAGTTGTAAGTTATGTTAGAAGAGGTTCTCTCCAGAGCAACAAAAGCTTGCATCCATCTTCTAGGACCGCCCACCGGAAGTTCCTTTTCTAATTTACTCCTATTATAACATTTTCTTTATTCTCTTGGTTTCTTTATTTGAAATGCAAGAATGTAAGTTTAGATGCCGGCCCATTTTTGGTGAACAACCTGGGTTGTCCTTGCTGATTGGTGAATAAATTCATCCACCAATAAAAAAGTGCTGTCCAGAGGTCTGAACCAAGAAAAAAGCTTAGATGCCTTCTTTTTCAAATAAAGATAGCAAGAGAACAAAGAAAAATTGATAATAGGAGTAAATTAGAAAGTTGCTTGAAATTGCATACTCTATCTGAATCATGAAAGAAAAATTTGGGTTCAGTGTCCCTTTAATGATATGATCCACAGCTGCACAGTATAGGCATAGATTCATTGTTCGGCGTCTACTGTTTTCTTGAGCAGAGAGTGGACCCCTAACAAAGCTAATATCCATGGGTTGATCCACATTGTGAGTGGTAGTGTGGGGTATTGGCAGTTGTCTGCCAACTGTGGAAGTAAGTGCATACAAAGAAAAGCGGGTCTCAAGCGAAAAGGTGAAATCCAAAAAATACCTTTATTGTGAACAACATGGAAAGTAAAATAATAAAACTTAAAATAAACTACATGTAGACAAGGTGGCCAGACGCATTTCGGCTCACGCCTTCATCTGTGACCTGTACATTATACTCTGCTAAGCATGTATATACCCTAAGGGCAATTCTGATTGGTTGATTGATGCACAGAACAGTCAGTTGATTGACACTGGGAAAACGCCCTCTTGAGATTTTAACCCCTGGAAAAATGCATGTTACAAAAAACGCATGTTACAAAAAACAGATTAACATCAATGAGAGCTTATGTGTAGGAAAAGAAAAAGAAAATAATAATAATAATAAGAGCAAAGCAAAAACAAAGGCAAAAACATATACAAAAGCAAAAACAAAGGCAAAAACATATACAAAAGCAAAAACAAAGCCAAAAACTAGAGGCTAAAATCTAAAACATAAAATACTGTGGAAGTAATACAGGATTTTTCAAGCTTTCGTTATCTAAGTCTGCGGTCTATAGTGATTGTACAATCATCCAAACTATCTGGGATTCCAGTACGTGAGAGCTCATCTTTAATTTCCTCAGAGAGTCCAAGTCTGTACTGTTTTTTTAGAGATACCTCGTTCCAGATGGAATCGCTGGCCCAGATTTTAGATTGGGTGATGTATTCCTCCACATGATTCCTAGATTTTCTGAGATGCCTCAGCTTTGTTTCGGCTGTAATCCGCCGGTCACGGGCGTCACATAAACTTTCAAATTGCCTTTAAGAAGGCATCTAATGAATTCAAGATGGGGTCTTGTGATTCATAGAAGGAGTCTGCCCAAGCGTGGGATTCTCCTCTTAAGTATGACAAGATAGTAAGAACTTTAGACCTATCAGTGGGGTAGGTTCTTGGCTTTAATTCAAATAGAAGGAGACAAGCATTCCTAAACTGTCTGTATTGAGATAGGTCACCAGAATTTTTTTCTGGATGTGAGACCTGTGGCTCTGCATGGGATTCTGTAAATTATGTTTTTTAGACATGATATCCCTTAGACGAGCCTTAAGGCTTTGATTTTCTATCTGGAGATCTCTGAAGGCCTGAGTTAAGTTATCAAAACGTTGGTTCAGGTTGTGAATCTGTGGGGTAATATCTGCAAGTTCCATAGTACAATTTAGTAGGGCTGGTTTAATATGTCAGGTAATTGCCAGTAGTTTGTATGGATACTCTTATGTAGCAATTGTTAACTTGAAAATATGTTTTTGTAACAGTTATATTTGATGGTCTGCTTTACAACAAACCAGTACAATATAAGTGGAAGTACTATGTCCGCAGAAACTATAGTGTTAATAAAACAATAAATATCAACCTGTCAGGGCACCTGTAAGTAACATTAAACAAGCTACAGATATATCATAGATATTTAATATCTCATTTTATAACAAAAAATAAAAATGTGATATGAGATGGTCTGGGCTTGGTGAGACACCCCCTGCTTCCTGATTACAATGCATCCAGGTGAGAACAAAGAAATGAAGCATTTGGTCAGTTAATGAAAACTGGCTTTAAAACCCAGGAAAGTAATAAATAACATGTACTTGATGATCAAATCAACATGTACTTATCAATCAACCAACCTCTGTTGTAGACGAAGTTCTGCACTATTTCCTGATAAGCTAACATATATGAGCTAACAGACAGTTACTTCAAAGCGAAATTAGCATTTTGAGACCACTCAGATGTGTATACCCAAGATGAGTGATAAACTTATCAGACATGGCCTAAGTATATGCAAAGATGTTAAGTGTCCATATTGTGTTAAATTCACAAATTACGTCTGGAGGAAGAATAGCCACATGAGACCCATGTTTTGCAATTATACTCTTAAACCCATTGTTAAAATACAGCTTAAATATATATATATATATATATATATATATATATATATATATATATATATATATATATATATATATATATATATATATATATATATATAGGAGATACAATTCAAATTTGTAATAGATTAAATAACAATTGTAATGATCCCATTTTTGAAATATAACATATTGTTGTTTTTCTATCTTCCAGGTGGGGGCTAAAAGATGCTAATACAGAATTGCCTGCATGGGGTGACCTAAGTCATATCATATGGTTATGCACTAAATGTTTATGAAACTTTAAATAACTTTAAATAAATCTCTTAAAATATAATAAGATGAATATATAGGAATTACTTTGATGTGATATGACTATAAAATATTGACAAGAGAAATGTATTAATGCAATAAATTATAGTATGTTAAATAATCATTATATAGGGAGATATTTGAAATATAGCAAAAATGAATGTTAAGACTATATTGCTGGCCATCTGATGCCCCCTAGGGGATTGGAACTGGTATGACAGCCAAATGAGTTGTCTCTTAGAGCCCATAGAGAGCCAATCAGAGAGGCACCTCCCAGGTAACCAATGAGAGGGACAAGCTCCGAAGGGCCTCCCATACAGATCACCAATGATTAGATATAAGAAAAGCTGAATGCAAGAGAGAGACACACAGTCTTTGAGGCTTTTATCTGCTGAAATTGGTCTGATTGAATAACTGCTGGACATACTTGGGACACAATAAACTTAAGCAAAGAGCTGAGACTAACTCCTTGATCTATGCCATAACTTTTCTTCATATGAGGTGAAACAAGAAAATACTTGGAAAGGATTGAAACATTTATTGGCTCAAACTGGTGATGTATAAACCCTATCATTTGATATTTTATAAGTAGTTACATTCATTATTGCTATAGTCAAATTTCAGTTATTAGGCTTGTGTTTCATAATCTGGTGTATTTTACAACTAATCATTAATGCTAAGTAATTTATCTTTGCAAATATATTTTAGAATTGGACTTAATTGTAGGTAATTAAGAATTTATTTCAGCTTAGATAAATTGGCATTAAAACTGACTGATTACATTAAGAATATACTGTATATACTTCTGGTGTTTTAAATTGGAATTATATTAGAATCACTTGTGAGTTAAATAGCTTATTTGTACCAGTCTAAATGTTTGTGGCTCATACTGTGATATTTAATTGTGGTGAGTAATGCAATTCAATTGTGAATAAGATTAATAAATAAGGTAATTTTTAGGATCTTTGCGTAGCATATTATAACAGTTGAAACGTGTATAGTTTTGATTCGTAATCAAAACCAAAGAAGAAACCGGATGAGGTAAAAAACTGGAAATTTAATCTTCATATAAAACTTCATATAAAACACAGGGAGGAGGGGGAAGGGGGAGAGGCGGGTTACCCAAGCTACAAACAGCCCAGGGAGAACCGCAGTCCCTAGAACAGAGAGAAAGATATACTCTCAGAAGAGGCAGACAGAACAGATACAACATTTAAAAAAAAATAATTTATCCACAATAACATTAAGTGATTCTGAATTGGATGTTCTTAAGCTTGGTTTAAATTTTGTCCCTTCTACAGATTTTGATGTGTTTGAAACACTTCTTGATGTCAATAAGCTTATTCGTAACTTAACATTAAAAAAGTTTTTTTACCACAGAGAATATACAGCAGGATGACATACCAATATAGGATTATACAGAGAGAACATAAATAAATGATCATTTTCAGGTTAATGATGCGGTTGATTTTTTATCACTATACCAATAAGAATGAGACAATAACCAACGTTAAAAGTTCACATACAGGTTTTAGGCCTAAGTCAGTATTCTACCCTACACAGAGTAGAGGTAAAATCCTTGAAAAATTTCATAGAAGGGTAGAGGAGGATTTGGTAAAGCTGAAAACACAATGTAAAAATTCTAGGGAAAACCTTATGGTTAAACAAAAAAACGGTCTCAAACAGTTGAAAGAAAGAGAGGATATAGTGATCAAAAACTTGGATAAAGGTGATTCCATAGTAGTAATGGATAGATTATCCTATATCCGAGAGACACTAAGACAGCTTGAGGATCAGGAAGTATATGCTGTCCTACCAAGGAACCCTGTATTTATTTATCAGAAGGAATTAAGAGATCTTCTAGACGATGGGTTGGAGTTGGGAGTAATAGATTTGGTAACTTTTGAGTATTTAATGGTGGAGGAACCGGTCACTCCAATCTTCCACCATTTGCCAAAAGTGCACAAATCTATAGAGGATGTCAAAGGATGCCCAAAAGTGTCTGGTATAGGCTCCTTGTTTGAGAACCTATCAAATTGGGTTGAGACACTACTCCAACCCATTGTCTGTAGGTTACCTTCCTTTCTTCAAAATACTAAACATCTGCTTAACCTGATTGATGGCTTAACTTGGGAAAAAAACTATAGTTGGCTTACCATAGATGTGGTGGGCCTCTATTCGGCCATACCGCATAGAGAGGGGCTGGATGCTGTTAAGTTTATGTTGGATAGCTTTAGTGACTATGATTCCAAACTAAAGAGCTACATTTTGCAGGTGTTACTCTTCTTACTGACACATAATTACTTTGAGTTTAATGGAGTGTTTTATCTGCAGAGACGTGGGACAGCTATGGGGGCAAAATTTGCCCCGGCTTTCGCCAACATTTACATGGGTTGGTGGGAGCTGTCCCACGTCTATGCAGATACTAACCCATATAGAAACTCAGTTGTAGCATACAAGCGCTACATTGATGACCTGTTATTGGTTTGGTCAGGTTCTAAAGAAGAGGGTCAACAATTTGTTGAACATCTTAACACCAACAAGGCAGGTCTTCAGTTCACACACGTCCTTAATAGGAATAAAGTGTCCTATTTGGATGTGGAACTAGAAGGAGACAGGGAGGACAAACTGGTTAATTCTACACTGTATGTAAAGCCAATTTCCGCTAATGCTTTGCTCCACGCTAGGAGCTGTCATCCACGCCATATGAATTATGGTGTGGCTAAGGGCCAGTTTATTCGGATAAAACAAAACTGCTCTAGAGAAGAAGACTTCCAGGCAGAGAGCAGGGCATTGTGGAAAAGGCTTAAGGCAAGGGGTTACCCGGATGGGCCTATTCGAAAAGCTTTTTTTGAGGTTCAGAGCATTCCCAGAGCTGAGTTACTTAAGCCGAAAAAATCTACTAAGATTAGAGGGAATAGTGAAATATCCTTTGTCACCACTTACTCCAATCAGTACAGAGAAGTCTGTGAGATTATCAGGAGGAACCTGCCTATTCTGAAGGCTGATGATGTTCTCAAAAATGTGGTAGATAAGGGATGCCATTTTGCTTCCAAGAGGAATGTGACTATTGGAAACCTTGTATAACCAAGTTTTCTAAGAAAACCCCTAAAAAAGAGTAGTTGGTTGAGCTGTAAGGGTCATTACAAGTGTGGTTTGCATAGTTGTATAGCTTGCAGTCATACTACAAGCAGTAAGGTGTTTCAGTCCAAATACACACAACGAGTTTTTGATTGCAACTATTGTACTAACTGCCGATCAGAATTTGCAGTCTATGCAATAACATGTACCTCGTGCGAAAAGCAGTACGTAGGGTGTACGACACGTGACGCTCGAGAGCGCATACGAGAACACCTTAATGACTTTGAGAGAGGGAGGACAGCGACAGGTGCGTCTAAACACTTTATACATGAGCATGACAGAAATGTCAAGACATTCACTTGGATGATTATAGACTTGATTAAGAGGAAATAGGATTATGGAGCTATATAAAAAGGAGGCCTTTTGGATTTTCAAATTATTTACACGCAGTCCGAATGGCATGAATATTGAGGTCGATCTGATAAATTTTTGGCATTAATTTGTCCCTCACTTATTAGCAATATTCACCCTCCCTGATTTTGTATAGTATCATTAAAATAGACCTGACATCATAACTCAATTAGTAAAATAGTCTTTTCAGACTTGGTCAAGTTAATACTAACTAATTTCACTTAAGGAGTTCTAAACTAAGATAATGACCCTATAAGGTTGTAAGGATGATGCTATGGCGCTAATATGTTCACCCTTATACAAACATACATTTATACATCAGTAGTCCCTAGTTAGTCTCAAATTGCAACATGAGATTAGATATATGCTAATACAGGGTGTAAATATACATACAGAAACGTCAGTATCACCAACAAAAGCAAATATCTATTGTCTATCTGTCACATTTCCAACGACAGTATTATAGGTACTATTGCCCACATTTCTATTCTATGCATCTTAATTTCGTGCAGAGGCAAGTGATAGACACGAGTAAGAATCAATTAAGTGTATTTTAGTAGCTAAGTTGATAAATTCATTATGATCATTTATGCTTTGTTCAACTGAGGAAAAAGAGCACATCTTAAACAATTGACAGTTTGTTATTATTCTGCTTTATCTAGCACTCAGGGTAGCTGATCAACTAATTAATTATTACTGTAGCACAGACAGCCAATCGAGTTTAAGGGAGTGGTATAAAGCCACTTATTTCACTTTGACAGTTAGTTCTATGATTAAGGCCAGCCAAGGCCAAAACATGTTAGACCAAGTCTACCCTTGTCTGTGCTTTTTGTTTTTATGCCTGTAGCCACATTTTATATGAAGTTTTATATGAAGATTAAAGTTCCAGTTTTTTACCTCATCCGGTTTCTTCTTTGGTTTTGATTGCTATTTGCGGCATAGGAGAGTGTCGTCCGGATTGGAAGGAGTTAAACTGGCTCACAAGACCCTCGGAGTTCCCAGGGCAATCCCTCAGAAGCAGCACAAACGGACAGCCAAGACCGGTGACACCGGAAGATACATTGCATCAATGCATCATAGGAGAGCGAGGTAAACAGCAACACAGATCCCGCATACTACAGGTGGATTGCAATTCACATGACCGGAGACCGGGTGACATCAGATGCCGAGATTCAAATGTGAGGACTGCAAGCGGAGCGGCGGACAACAAGGTGTTTGTTTCCATAAACCCAAAGAGGTGAGCCGCAGCAGAAGTGTGTTGTTATCATAGAGTTATGATCCCGCTTGATGTGAATAACTAAAGGACAAGGTACAAGTCTGAATTTGAAGAAGGATAGTGCCAGGA
The DNA here is from genome assembly GCF_027579735.1 of Bombina bombina. Classification (NCBI taxonomy): domain Eukaryota; kingdom Metazoa; phylum Chordata; class Amphibia; order Anura; family Bombinatoridae; genus Bombina; species Bombina bombina. The sequence continues at coordinate 945,939,765 of NC_069503.1, forward strand.
TATAGGACAAATGGTGTCACCGAGAGCGGTAAGGCTAAATGTCAATACTTAAGCATTTTTTTCGTCTAAGGTAGTTTTGATTCGTATCTGCTTTTCTACAAATATATTTCAATGTATCTATAAATTTTAACTAATATAAAGAATTTAGAAATTTACATTAATTTTATTGTTTCGTATATGCATTTTATTGGGGGTTTATTTTAAAGGATAATTATTAAATATATCGTATTATAACCCGGCCATATACTGACAAACCTTTAGTTATGTTGGCAAATGTATCAGTAAGCCAATGAAGTTATGCTACAGAAATATGAGACTTTGTTTCTGGCTTAGTGAATATACTTTGAGTCAAAGTATCAGGATTATCACATATGAAATACAGCAACAATGCTTGAGATGAAATCACTGAATAACCAAATCAATTGTAATAGCTGCTGCAGTAACAGTTAGGGATATCCGACACATAGTCAGGTCAGTTCTAGTGAACTTATTACTCATGACTCTTCCCAGACAAGTTGTTCAGTGTTTGTAACAAACTGAATGAGACAGGTTCAGCTAGTGAGTTCCGTGAAGGAGCTGGGAGTTGTTCCAGTGTCTGTGAGCAACAGCTGATGTCGGGTGACGTCACAGATGCGGCAGCAGTCTGAGCCGATATTTGCAAAGGAAAGATTCTGTAGCCAACGTAGATCAGGATCAAAATTTTCTCTAGAAACGTTAAAGGGCTGAAGAGGTGACTTGACAAAGCACTTCATTAAACCAGCAATGAAGTGTTGGAGGAGGAGCCTTTTATAGGCAGCTGAGGCTTGAGATTAGAAAAAAGGAGGTATGGATAGATAGCGATCAGTTAAGGAGGAATGACAATGACAAATAATCACCTAATCAAACCCCATACAGGTATGGGGCATGGTTAGGGGATGAAGGCCTAATTAATGGTAACCATCAATATTTACCTAACCAACCCCATACAGGAATAGGAGGTGGTTAGGAGATTATGGCCTTCTAAATACTAACTAGCAATAATCACCTAATCAACCCTCTTACAGGTATGGGGGGTGGGTTAGGATATTTAGGCCTACTAAATACTAACAAACAATAATCACCTAATTAACTCCTATACAGGTATGGGGGTTAGTTAGGAGATTAAAGCTTAAACCACCAGCTCCCAATGCAAACTGGAACTACAATAACATCTAGCCCGCCTCTAAACTAACCTCCTCTAAACTAACCCCCTAGCTTACAAAAAATAATAAACTACAATATGCAAAATAAAAAAACAGCATTATACGTAATACTAATCTACATGCCCCATAAAATAAAACCCCACCCCAAAAAAAAAACTTAACCGTAACACTAAAATAAATGGCAATAGCACTTAAAGGGCCTTTTTTTAGGGCTTTGGCCTAAAGTGATCAGCTCTTTTACAAAAAGAAATCAATAACAAAGTCCCCCTCTACAATACAAGTAAACCTCCACCCCCCACCAAAATAACAAAATCTACCTAAAAAAAACTAGGATAGAAAAGAAAAGTAAAAATAAATAAAACCCTGTTCTTAAAAATACAAAACTCACCCAAAAAAAAAAAAAGCCCTAACTAACCCCAAAAGTGATACTTGCCATTGGGAAATCTGGCTCCTCTTGATCAAACATTGGGCACTCTCCGTACTGGTTCCTGGTCCCCATGGAGGCCCATATTCAAAGTGGTGGTGGACTTCAGCAGCCTCTCCTGCCACCTCCGCTCCACAATCTTCTTCGACAGGCCCTCTTGATCCTGGCACCGGTGGCCAATCTTCACGGCACCGAAGTGTTAGGTATAATGCTGTTATTTTGGATACTTTAGTTTATTATTTTTAGCAACTTAGCTTTTTTTATTGTAACTTAGATTATTTTTTTTTTAGTTTAGAGGGGGGTAGTTTAGAGGGTGGTGTAGTTTAGAGGGGAGTTGGGAGTTAGGTGTTAGGTTTATTTTTTTTGTAACAAATTTTATTTTATCTTAGAGGTTTAGTTTAGAGGGGGGACTAGGTGTTAGTTTGCGTTTGGGGTATGTGGTGACATAGGGGTTAATAGTTAATTGTGGTAGGTATATGGCAGCATAGGGGTTATTAGTTAATTGTGGTGGGTATGTGGTGGCAGAGGGGTTAATAGTTAGTTATTTGCGGTGGGTATGTGTCAGCCTCAGTGTTAATAGTTAGTTCATTGAAGTGGGTATGTGGTGGCATAAGGGTTAATAGTTAGGTACTTGTGGTGGGTATGTGGTGGTAGTAAATGCCTCCCGGCAATGCCGCTATGTCAAGAGCTTGGAATATTTTGTCATGCTTGTTTGACATTGCGGTGGATCCCTTGGAATATTTCACTGCCTTGTAGCACTTACGATCATCAGGGCATCGATGTGCAAGATAATATGCGCTGAGAACCTCATGCAACTACAGATGTTAATAACAAGAACACCCACTAATGAAATTGTCTTTACAATAAGGTCCTTCTGAAACCTTATAAGTGTCTGTAAATCTAGGTCCTTGTGTATAGATCTGAAGTCTGCATGAAAAAATCAGAACTAAAAAGAAAAAATCAGCCAAAATGAAATGCAGTTTTATAATACATATAATTAAAAAAGGTATTTTGAGTTCAATGTCCTTTAATCATCTTAACCTACCATACCTTAATTCTCTCTATTATTCTTCCACTTCTCAACTCTTCTCTATTGCTTCTCCTCTCCCATTCTACATATATTACCCATGCTTTGTTCATGCTCCGTCATTATTACCCAACAACCTTGTCCTAAAAATTATTTTGTAAATAAGTCTCAAATATAGCATATTTTGATAAAACATAAATGGTATATAAGAGGTTTGTGAATATGCATTGGTAAAATATCACATAATTGTTGTATTAAGTAGATTAACAGATTATAAAGATTCTATTCATATGAAATGAAGGCAATAAATAACATTACTGAGTTATTTATATTTCCTTTATGGAAACTCCGTAAGGCAATAGGAAAGGTTTATGATCTTAACAAAACTTGAATCCATTCATGTACATATCTTCTATGTTATGGTTTTGTAATTATAATATGTGTAATAACAAAGTCATGGCCACTAGAAGAAATTATATACTTGCAAATCTTGGAGGGAATAGAATTTTCTTTTTCTTTCTTTTTTTTTTTTTTGTGTTAACAAGTTTCTATGACAACCTTAATTTGTTTGCCTTGTGTGCATGTATCAGTCACAAAATGACCTGCTGAGAAATACTGTGTCAAGAGTCTCTAGTTAATTTTTCATCTTAACCAACTCCGTTACAACTAGTAGGCTTATAACATCTGGTAAAATGTGTTTCATTATGTTGAAAATTCTTTTTAGACGGATATAATGATTAACATAATAAAAAAATACAAAATATATGTTGTGCTATTTTCTGATTTATTACTAGCAGGTCGAGAATTTTACTCTACTAGACAAAGAAAGGAAAAGATGTTTAGGTCATAAAATAAATACATATATAGCAAAACATTAGCAGCCAGGTGATAACTATATTGACAAAACAAAATGATCAACAGTTAAATATATCATGTATGTTTCAAGAATCATGTACTTAAATGCTGGAAGAACAGTCTGAATTAATTTGACTGATGAAATTTGTAGCAATCTGTCTGCCACTGATGCATATTTTATACTTTATTCCACACAGTATTTTCATCATACAAAATTTTTTAAGCGTTGGTACTTTAATATCTTAACATTTATTGCTTAAGGGGACATTAAACAACTTGTAATGACAACATGTTTCTGCAGTTTTTCCATAGGTAAACACATCATATATAAAATTATTAGAACAAATTAACACCTTGATTGCAGCCTTTGTCTTTCAATGATCAACACCATTCAGCAATTTCCTTGTTTACAGGAGCCAATTCAGACTTCAGTCTGCAGACGATGGGGCTTGCCAATGTTATTGTATTAATAAAATCTCCATTAATTGGCTTCAGCAGAATTGATAACATAACATACTGCATATAAGATACAGTTACATTTGGATGGTTAGGCTTCTGAAGACTGCTATGTGCTCTTTCCGTTTACAAAACTGAAAAATCCACACTTTTTAGACCTAAATTATATTAAAAAAGGGGAAATAAAAAAGGAAAGTATACTGAAAAGTTACTATGCATGCTTAAAGGGATGCTAAAGCCAAATTTGTTCTTTCATGATTCAGATAGAGAATGCAATTTTAAGCAACTTTCCTATTATTAATTTTTCTTCATTCTCTTGGTATCTTTATTTGAAAAAGCATTTAGCCACCAGTCAGTAAGCGCTACCCAGGTTCTGAACCAAAAATGGGTTGGCTCATAAGCTTAATTTCATGCTTTTTCAAATAAAGATAGCAAGAGAATGAAGAAAAATTGATAATTGAAGTAAATTAGAAAGTTGTTTAAAATGGCATGCTCTATCTGAATAATGGACATATTTGAGTTTAGTATCCCTTTAAGCATTTTCTATTGTAATCTCAAATTGCTTACTGCCCCTTTAAAAATGCATTTAACAAATATTGTGCTGCTTCCACTCTACCTAGAGAGACCAAAAAGCAAAATATGTAACCTGAATTCGATGATCTGACCAACCACTTGACCATGACTGGAGTAGTATCTGCTTCTTGATCCTTTTCTATCTAAGAGAAAGGGAGCATTTCAACAACATAACCCAAAGCAGGAAGATTGGTGATTTCTGAGACTAATTGATCTGCCTTTTATACACAAGAACTGTGTAGAGCTTAGAAACCAGGGGTCAAGTCCTACAAAGAAAAGTATGGGGACTCACCAAGACGTCCACCCCCCCCGCCTCACAATTAATATTGTTTTATATATATACACACACACACACTGTATTTGTATGTAATATGTATAATCTATACTCCTTGGTGAATGAAAACAAATTAAATCCAATGAAGAGTTCAATGGTTGCCTTTGTGCCTGATAATCCTCCTCTGTCACAGAGTCTCACCCACTTAAGGTGCAATAGTCCTATTTCTGCTGAGGGGAGCTAAATAACCCCAGAGTAAGCCACACATAAATGTAAGCACCATGTAATCCACACAGTGCAGGGTGATCCCACAGCAGGACCGATGACAGGCTTGCATTTAGTGTATTGTAGGAAGTGTTACTGGCCATTACTAGATAATCTCACTATCCCTCTAACCAGACTGTGATCCAGCTCCTCTTAGCAGCAGTGTTTACTGAAACATTTCTGTTCTCTGTCCAAAGGGAACTCCTGCAAAAATAGTGCAGGAACTCTGTCCCCATGCGTTAGAAACAGAGTCCAGTACCAACAAGGTATAAGTAGAATTCCCAAAAAGAGAATACACTTGCTAGACTTCATGGTACAAGAAAAATCATATCTAGTAAAAAAAAAAATGTATTTGTTTCAATATTGACACAAATGCTAGCATATAAATAATAAATATGTAGTCCTGAATGACATCCAAATGATGCCTAAACAACGTTTGTCACACCCAGAAAAGGTCCCATTCAACTGAATATATGCCACAAAACCCAACAGCTTTTGATTTTTTTTGTACTTTATTGCTAGTATATGGTTTTCTAGAAGAAGAAAATCTGTCATGTTTGTCTTACAATTCCATTTTTAATTGGATAAGCCATATTTTATTGATAAGAAAGGAAAAGTATACATTTTATATGCTATTAAAGAATAATGCCTGCTTAACGCTCCTTATATGTTGTATGAATAAATGGCACTCATGAAGACATACTGTATAGGGCTAAATTACAAGTGGAGTGCTGGTTATCAACACCCAGCATTACTGACCCAAACCCCCACATACCCACCGTAAGTATATATCCTATTAACCCCTATGCTGCCACATACCCATCACAATAAACTAACTATTAACCACCATTTACCCCAGCAATAAACTATGAACTGCCATATACCCACCTTAATAAACTAACTATTAACCGCCACATACCCACCACAAGTAGCTAACTAATAACCCTTATGCTGACACATACCTATTGATAAACTAACTATTTACCACTATATACCGATTGCAATAAACTTACTATTAACTGGCATATATTCACTGCAATAAACTAATTGCCCCAATGTATCTAATTATAAACCCCTATGACGCCACATACCTAGAGCAATAAACTAACTATTAACCGCCATATACCGATTGTAATAAACGTACTATTAACTGCCATATATCCACCGCAATAAACTAATTGCCCCTATGGGGCCTATCTATCAAGCTCCGAATGGAGCTTGATGCCCTGTGTTTCTGGCGAAACAGCAGTTATGTAGCAGCAGTCTAAAGACCTCTGCTCCATAACCCTATCCGCCTGCTCTGATGAGGCGAACAGGAATCGACAGAATTGACACCTCCCTGCTGGCGGCCGATTGGCCACGAGTCTGCAGGGGGCGGCATGCACCAGCAGCTCTTGTGAGCTGCTTGTGCAATGCTGAATACGGAGAGCGTATTGCTCTCCGCATTCAGCGGGGTCTTGCGGACCTGATCCGCACTGTCGGATCAGGTTCACAAGACCTATGATAAATAGGCCTCTATGTCTCTAACTATTAACCCCTATGTCACCACATATCTATTGCAATAAACTAACTATTAACTGCTATATACCGATTGCAATAAACTTACTATTAAACTTTGAAAATGTTAAAATAAAAAACCCTCTTCTTAAAAACAAAAAAAAAACACCACAAAAAAGCCCTAACTAACCCCAAAAGTGGTAGTCACCGTTGGGTTAAACAACACAAAACAGTGATATAAACTAGGGATGGGCGAATGTCACTTTCAAAATAGTATTTCTAGTTTACAACTGTGTTAGTTAAATGTAATATTTGAATTAAAATGCTACATTTAAATTTGAAATAGTAGTTCTAGTCTAATACTGAGTTTTTTAAATGTAATATTCAAATTTGAATGTCACATTTGAATTCGAATGTCACATTCAAATTCGAAATAGTATTTCTAGTCTGCAACTGTGTTAAATAAATGTAACATTCAAATTCGAAATAGTATTTCTAGTCTAATACTGTGTTTTATTAATGTAATATTCAAATTCAAATGTTCCATTTAAATTTGAATGTGACATTTGAATTCGAAATAGTATTTCTAGTCTACAACTGTGTTTTATAAATGTAATATTTAAATTTGACATGTGACATTCGAATTTGAAGGTGACATTCGAATTTGAAGGTGACATTAAAATTCAAAAGTGGCATTCGAAAACTGTAAATAACATTCAGTAATTTTTAAGAATATTCGTTCTTATCAACATTCTATTATGTAAATCAAATTTCTACAATAACATTTGTTCTAACATTTGAATTTGAATATAAACGCATCCGCCCATCCCTACTATAAACCAGTGAAATACTAAAAAAGAATATAAAACTATTTTAAAAGTCACCAAACTAATCCTTGATAACGAATGTCATCTTCGGTTGTAGCATCCTGGTCAGGGCCGCCATCAGGGGGTGACAGGGGTGACTCCTGTCAGGGGCCCAATGGGCTAGGGGGGCCCCATGAGGCAAGAACTTAAAAAAAAAAAAAAACAATTTGGCAGCCACCAGTGGGTACTACAGCAGAGTGCTAATTGTGCATGGGAAATTTTATTACAAGGAGTAAAGTATTAGCATTTGAGAGGATTTCTGAGTGTGCACTAAACCACTATGCACAGTGTGAGACAGACTTGGCACTTTGTTTGTAGAGTGTGTGCCTGAGTCAGACAGCTGATCACTTTCATTTGCAGAGGACGTAAGAATTACTTAGCAAATGTTTTTTTTATTTCTTTGTGCCATTTAAGATTGTAATTTCAGTGTGGTAGTAGTTGTATGGTGGGTCCAGGGGTCCATAAAAACACATTTATTTAGCAGCAGTGTATTTATGATTATTTGACAATGCTGTAGAAATTCTATATTTAAAACCATGCAGAAATGTTTCCTCCTCAATACACAAATTATATATATTACATTCCAGTTTACTGCCCCTTTATGAAAGGACTTTCCAGATACAAGGAGGCATTTTATCTAATATTTTTACATCTGCATAACATGTTATACTCTCAGACTAAGATTGCTCAGTGTTGGAAATGAGATAGGTTAACTTAAAACTGTTAAGTTTACTCTACAGCTGACTTAAATTTGAAATGCATACCAACAAGCTTAAATCCTGCATTTAACCAGATCTAATGGTATGAGTACCACAGCTTATGGTTCCACCAAGACCATATAGAGTACAGCATTTTAAAAATCCACAAGTACAGCTGACAGATGGGAACATTTGTACACTATATTTGAAGTGGTGCTCTTGGTTGGGGAAAATATCAAACAAACATATATCAACCTTTTAAAAGTACTTTTCTTCATCTAGCCATCTACCCAGATCATTAACGTACAATTTTGAATACACAGAATTATTTTTGTTTGCACATTTACAAATATGATTCTTTAAAATGTGATCTCTTAATTTCTGCATTTTTTTTTTATCATGCATGTCACACACTGTTGATTTTGGGGATGCAAGGTGCATAAATGTTTCCTCCTGTTTCTGTGGGTGTCTGTGTTTATGTCTTTGTGCTTTGGTTTGTGTCTCTATGAGTGTGTATGTATTTTTTTTCTGTTGGTATCTCTGTGAGGGTGGGTGTGTATGTCTTTATGCATTTTCTGTGGATGTCTGTGAGGGTGTGTGCATATGTCTTTGAGCTTTTTCTATGGGTGAGGGTGGGCGTGTGTTTGTCTTTGTGTATTTTCTCTGGATGCCTCTGTGAGGGTGGGTGTGTATGTCTGTGTTTTCTGTGGATGTCTCTGTGAGGGTGTGTGTGTGTGTATGTATGTATGTCTGTGTTTTCTGGGGATGTCTCTGTGAGGGTGTGTATTTTCTGTGGGTGTCTCTGTGAGGGTGTGTGTATGTCTTTGTGTGTTTTCTGTGGATGTCTCAGTGAGGGTGTGTATGCATGTCTTTCTGTGTTTTCTGTGGGTGTCTCTGTGTGTGTGTGTGTATGTCTTTGTGTGTTTTCTGAGGCTGTCTCTGTTGGTGTTTCCTTGGGTGTATGTGCAAGTTTGAGTTTGTGTGTGTGTGTCCATTGTCTGTTCCTTTTTAGGACATTTTGACCTTACTACTGATTATTCACATCTTTCTACAGACTTTGAGGCTAATGAGACCTTTCTGGAAGTCACCAATCTACCATTTAACCTTTAAATTATTGTTTAGGCAGTTCAGGGCCCTTCCTTTCAGCCACTGCATGCTGTTGTCATCATTTAGTTGGCATCTTCCTTTACAAAAAGATAATCAGAACTCCATATTTTGTTTTCTAAATCTCCTTTTTTTTACAAAACTGTAGTTTACCTCATTACTTGTCAGGTCAATGTAAACAAGTGCTAAGTTTCTGTTTGGGTGTCTGTGTCTGAGTTTCTTTGCGTGTTTGCTAGAGTGTCTATATGTGAATCCTTATGTGTGACTGTGTGTGTGTGTGTTTCAGTGTATGTTACTACCTTTAAGTTTAAATAGAAACTTAAGAATAAAGTGCATATACGTTTTAGTCACTTGGTCAAAAATTGCACATGTCAAAGGGGGGGGGGGGGGCCCTGATCAATGGTTAAGTCAGGGGCCCCAAAATTTCTAGTGGCGGCCCTGGTCCTGGTTAAAAATAACCCGTTCCATATGAGCCTTGAATCACTGGAGTGCAGCTAACCAGTAACTTCGGGTTTCCAGTTCAAAAAAATCATACGCTGTTGTGAAGATAAAAACAAAGACAACGCAACTCTGATTCAAATGAAATTTAATTACTATTGGATAATTAGAATTTTAATTTAAAAACGTTCTTGCTATTGGCTGATTTAAATCAGCCAATAGGGATTAACTGATTTAAAATTGGCCAATAAGGATTAAAGTCTACTCCAAAAGTTTTATTTTCAAAAAATATAGATAATCGCTTTATTACCCATTCCCCAGTTTTGCACAGCCAATATGGTTTTATTAATATACTTTTACCCCTGTGATTACCTTGTAGCCTCTTCTGACAGCCTCCTTATCACATGACTATTTATTTTTTCTCTATTCACTTTTAGACAATTTGTGAAGTGTCATGCACAACTCCAAGAAGAGCACAATGTTATCTATATGACCCACATGAATTAGCTGTCTCTTGTTGTGAAAAGCTAATAAAAAAGCATGTGATAAGAGGCTGTCTGTAGTTTAAATGTTATCAAGTATATTAATATAACAATGTTGGCTGTGCAAAGCTGGGGAATGGGAAGTAAAGGCGTTATCTATTTAAACAAGAACAATTCTGGTGTAGACTGTCTCTTTAACTGTACTCTAATATATATGAGATTCCATGCTTATGGGATTTTAGTGTGCGGTGGCGACCACATGAAGAGGAGCGCTCCCCAAAGAGAGCTGAAGAAAAGAAAAGTGGAGGCGACGTTATAGGCTGAAGAAGTCCACCTCCACCACCTCAAAGATGGGCCCCTCTGAGCCAGGATGAAGAGGTCCCTGTCATTGATGAAGATTGCGGAGCGTAGGTAACAGAAGAGGCTGCCAAAGTCTGCTTCCACCGCCGTGAAGATGGGCTCCCAGTGCCTGGTGCCTGGTTGAAGAGGACCTTGTTTTTAATAAAGATGAAGAGAGCCCAACATCTTTTTAATAGGAGCCGGATTACCTGACATCTGTGAGCATTATTTTTGGGGTCAGTTGGGGCTCTTTTGGGGTGGGTTTTTATGTTGAAGAATAGGGTTTTTTATTTTGTCTTTTATTTTGTAGGCTAGGTTTTTTTTCAGTTAGATTTTGTTATTTTTGGGGGTGGGGGTTACATGTAATGTAGATAGGGGTTTTTGTAAATTTTTATTTTTGCAAAGTGCTGATCACTTTAGGGAAATGCCCTACAAAATGCCCTTTTAAGGGCTATTGTAATTTTTTCTAGTGTTAGGGTTTAGGTTTTTGTTTTGTTTTCGGTGGGTTTTTCATTTTATGGACCATGTAGTTTATTGATAGGTATAATGCTGTTTTTGTTCATTGTTTGTTTGTTTTTTCATTTTGAATACTGTAGTTTTTTGGGGTTTTTTCTATTTACCTTTTTTATTTTTTTTATTTTAGTGGGGTTAGTTTAGTGGGAGCTAGTTAAGAGAGGGGGTAGGTGTTAGTTTAATTCTAGTTTTCTTTGGGAGGTGGCAGTTTAGGCCTTTATCTCCTAACCACCCCCATACCTGTATAGGGGTTGATTAGGTGATTAGTGTTAGTTAGTATTTAGTAGGCCTTCTATAGTTTCCTAACCACCCTCAATACCTGTGTGGGGGTTGATTTGGTGATTTGTATTAGTTAGTATTTAGTAGGCCTTAATCTCCTAACCACTTCTCATACCTGTATGGGGATTGATTAAGTGATTATTGATTGTTAACATTTATTAGGCCTTAATCTCCTAATCAAAACCCATAACTGTATGGGGTTGATTAGGTGATTGGGCTACTGCAGCTTAGGGGTTAATAGTGCATTTATCTACAATTTAAAAAAAAATATGCATTCTTATGTATAATGCATATTCTTTTAACTATTTTATATAAATAAATGTGTTTTTATTTTTTCTTGTGTTTTTTTATTTTACATGTTACAAAACCTTTAGTATTACAATTGTTTTAGTAAATAACAGGTAGGCAGTTATAAATGCTATAATTATAATGCAACTGTCTTTTATAACATAAATATCTATTTTAAAGATATATTTATTTTTACAATAATAAATGCATCAAGCAAGAATATCTACATTTTAATTTATATATCCAATATTTAAACTAATTTGCATTATACATGACCATGCATTTTATTTCAAAGATTGTAGATATAGTGTAGTCAGGCCTTGCATTGATATTCAATATTTTAACAGCTATGCATGTATATTGCATAATGGTTTAAGTATTGCATATACATTAAAATGTATATTTTAGCATGTTGTGTTTATTAGTGATATCTATGCTAATATATATGTATGTTATAGTAGTCAGTAGCATTAAATTAAATTTTACATAACAGGCATGCATTTATGTAGAACTATAATGTTAATTATAATGTCTTTAATTAGAAATAATAAACAGAACAAGCAACATTAATTACATTTTAATTTAATTTATATGCAAATATATAAACATTATGCATTCTACATTACAATGAAGCATTTTAAATATTGAATATTTATCTGTAGGGTTTTAGCTTCTACAGTTAGTTTTAGGTCATGACAGTTTAGGGGTCAATGTTTAAATTATATGCATAGTTATGCACACTACATATTGTTTAAAGTATTTGCTCAGACATGCCCCTTTTCTTTGAATACTTGTTAATGCTTTGAATATCAGGGCCCACATCTTACATTGATATTATTTAAAGGGGCAGTCTAGTACAAAATAAACTGTCATGGTTCTGATAGGGCATGTAATTCTAAACAACTTTCCAATTTACTTTTATCAACAATTTTGCTTTGTTCTCTTGGTATTCTTAGTTGAAAGTTAAACCTAGGAGGTTCATATGCTTATTTCTTAGACCTTGAAGACCGCCTCTAAGCTGAATGAATTTTGACAGTTTTTCACCACTAGAAGGTGTTAGTTAATGTGAGTCATATAGATAACACTATGCTCACGCATGTGGAGTTACCTATGAGTAAGCACTGATTGGTTAAATTGCAAGTCTGTCAAAAGAACTGAAATAAGGGGGAAGTCTGTAGAGGCTTAGATACAAGATAATCACAGAGGTAAAAAGTATATTAATATAACTGTGTTGGTTATGCAAAACTAGGGAGTGGGTCATAAAGTGATTATCTATACTTAAAACAATACAAATTCTGGTGTAGACTGTCCCTTTATTGGCAGATTGTTCTATGAAGCTCATTATTTGAACTCCATACTGTTTATTATTATGACCAGCTGTCAAGGATCTTCTAACCCCAGCCACTATTACAATGGTGCCTATATATATAGGTACCAGTTTTATATCCATTTAACATTAACCACTCCTTGTACTGCTAATGATAACCTTAGCTGCAACTCTCTTCCAATGCTTTTAACCTGTTTCATCTACTTCTGGAGTGTGGGAAGGCTCAATTTGGGCAGGAAATTGTTTTTATCTGTACCACTGTTTACTAAAGAGACTTTAACCCCCCATTTATGAAGCTGCTTAAGTATCATTGGGGCAGTATTGGTGCATGACCAAAAGTTAAGAAGCAGCAATTCTCATGCGCTCTTAAATTTTGGTGGTGAATGCTGATCCAGAGTTCCCAAATGCATGCAGACTGGTTCTTTCGATGAGAACGTTGTCCTCACAAAGCTTTATAAATGAGGGCCTTTAGGTGGAGTTGGAGGAGGTATTGCAGAGCTGCTGACTCATCTGTGTTACCTATATTGGTCTGAAACCCCTCATTTGAAGTAGAACATTTATTTCAAATAAGGAGTCACCTCTCCCTCTAATTTTCATGTAATGACTGTGATAATAGCAATCAACTGTCCTTCTAAGCATCAGGGAAGTGTGAGGGGACTCTCTCAGAGCTAATATTCCCCTTAAATTGCAGAGAGGCATGGAACCCATTTTGGAAAAAAGAGGAGTATTATTATACATAGCTTTGTGGACCCTAACTCTTGTATGATTTCATATATTAAACAAGTCCAACTGTGACAATGGCAGTAAAGAAAAAAATTCTTTATTGAAGCTACAGCATGGTGCCCAATCCTCTATTCTCAAATTACAATTTAGTTGTAAAGTAATCTCTTACAAGCTACTTACATAACCTAAGTATAGGTGGGTCATAACAATTCACCTGACCTTCTAGTACAAGTATAGCAAGTCAGCTATGCAGAAAGCACATACACATACAAACACAGGTGTCAAGAATTATTAGGCAAATTTCTAAAAGGAGAGCTAGTTAAATAAAATGAAAAAAATGTACCTTCATTTGTTGTCAATATATTCTTACAATTAAAAACATGTAGTAGTAGAATTAAAATATAACACTAAATTATTTTAAAAAATATTTAAATTACATATTTAACATAATCAGAATTTAATTGAATAGTTTTTATTTATTTTATAGACCTCATATTTATAAAGCTGGGCATGCAAGCTTGCTCATGAGGCTGTAGATGTCAAAATCTGGGTCTCATTCATCCAGGATTGCTGACAAACCCTGCTTGCACAATTGATGGGATTTGAAAATGGAGTGGGGCTGCAAAAACATTTGTTTGTGTCATATTAAATTGCATATTGGAGGGATCAGAAAGGGATCAGGGAGGTAGGAGGGTACTCCCTACACTAAAGCAAATAGTACACTTAAAAACTGATTATAACCCATTCGCCACCAGGAATTTCAAAGTGTTGTGCATAGCTTCAATTAGCAGCCTTCTAATTACCAAAAACCAATGGCAAAGTCATGCATGCCTTCCACTTATGAATAAAAGGAATCCAAGAGAAGCTTTAACAATAATTTTTCATTTGACTTCAGTAGTTGTGTGTAAATAATTTCAGTGAAAAACCCAAAGTTTGTGAAAAGGTTAACAATTTTTTTTTATATGATCACATTTGGCAACCAAATGGTGGTATTAAGTATACCAAAATGGGCCTATATCAATACCCTGGGTTATCTACTTTAAAGATATATATATATATATATATATATATATATATATATATATATATATATATATATATATACCCGAAACGTTATGACGACTGTGAAATAAATATTATGGATTATATTTCTACAAGTCCAACGAGTGCTTTCTTCATTGAGCATTGGATTTAAGGATTGTTAGCACCATGGCAATATATATATATATATATATATATATATATATATATATATATATATATATATATATATATATATATATATAGCTAGCTTTGGGGCTCAGAGGATGCTAAAAAATTAATTATTTTGTTTTCTACAGTTAGAAAGCTAAAGGTTTTTTTTGTGGAACTTGATAATCTTTTTATTTCCAGTAAAACACACACAGCTCGTTGTCTGCATAGTTATAAGTATAAGGTGATAATCCAGGCAAGACCAGACAAAAAGACAATTAATGTCCAACGGAGGCCAACAGTATTTGGGGATACACAGTAATATTAGCACATAAAGAAGTTGTGTACAGGTATGAAGCTGTTTACTACCATTTAATCGAGACTTCTGAGCGCACACCCCCACTCTGACTGTTTAGCTCTTACCTGGGGTTGGATCCCCCTTGCTGTCTGTCTCCACTGTGGCTTGAGGGTTTCCTTTGCAAGCTTGCTTCTCAATGCCACGCAGCCCTGTGTCGTCACGGTCAAACAGCTAGGATCCAAGGCTCGTGTAAAGGTAAATCCAAGAAAAGATGAAAACGATCCTACTGCTGTAAAAGTATTCACTTTATTAAATAAGAAACAGATCACATGAGTGCAAAATAAGCGGTCTTACCCGTTTCGGCTTACAATAGTGCCATAATCATAGACTCTGCTTATTGTAACACCTGAGGCTTTTAAACCCAGGTAAGTAACAGCACTACTCCCACTTTACTCATTCCTCACCAGACCCTGCTTGATGAAACTAAACTATTGGCTTATAAGGGTAAACATAATAACATATGAGTATATACCATTAGTTGTATTATCTCTATACTTCTAATCCTATTCCTATATATACAGCCATAGCAATATAACAATCTCAATATACATACAGTAAATCAACTTGTTTGCGCTATCTTTTCTATCCTAGGCTCTAAAGTTTAACATTCAGAACGGTCGCTTGCTAACCATTACATCACATCTCTAAAACATTTTTATCCAGTAAAACAAAGTTTAAGGACAAAAACATTGTTGATTTTACAATTATAAAACATGCATTTGTTATCCCAGTACTTAATTTTTACCATACACATTGCATGGACAATCTACTCAGTATATTTTTGTTATAAATTTATAGTCATTTATCCTAGTAGTTAATACTATAGATATTACCTTTTCAATAGTCACTTCTACGTATAAAAAAGTACAATATTAGTATTATGTATTTCAGTACTTATTTATCACTTAAGTAGGCCATAAATAGTAACCAACTCCCAATTATGGAATCACTTAAAGTGCATGACCGTATATATTTCCAAATAGCATGTTTACAGTAAGTATTGAGATAGATTTTAATCACCTATGGATGTAATGAAGTCTCATACAATATTAGCAAACAGTGTTTACTGCCTGGCCATAGTAAATAAATGTCACCCAGTTTATAATGTATCAATAGTATCAGACCCTAATACTCAGACAACAGATTTAGGTTGTGGAAACATATTCCAATAGTGTTGTGCTAATAAGATACATGTAATATACCTAGCTATAACTCTCTCATCTCTAAAACCAACAATTTTCGATAGTTTGACAACCCTATTTAAACAGAGGCTATTAACCTACAGCCTATAACCAACAATTTATTATATTATGTTCTGAGTTGAATCTGAGAGGTACCTGGGTCTTCAATCTGAAGATCCAGTATGCCTCTTGTCTCTTTAGTTGATTCAGCCTATCCCCTCCTCTTTGTAGTTTTTTTAATCACTTCAATGGCATTCCATTTAAACATCCTAACGTCTTGATTGTGATCTTCTATGAAATGTTTAGCTAACACCAAGCAAGACACTTCATTTTCAATATATGTGAGATGCTCCCTAATGCGTATTCTCACGTCTCGGGTAGTCATCCCAACATATTGTTTTTTATGCTCTGAGCACTCTATCAAGTATACCACAAAATTTGTGGTGCAGTTGATACAGCCCTTTACATCAAATTCTTCTCTGGTAACATAAGACTTACATTTCTTAGTTTTATTAATAAAGGCACAGGCTCTGCACCTACTGCTGCCACATTTGTAGGTACCTGTAGTCTGTAGCCAACTACTTCTATGTTCAGTTTGTTTGTCTCTGAGTGGACTAGGGGATAGTAGGTTACCCAGGGTTTTACCCTTTTTGTACATACATTTGCACCCCCTCTCTACTGTCTCTTTCAATGCTGGATCTCCATATAACATTGGGAGGTATTTTTTGATAGTATCACATTTTTCTGAATACTGATTAGAATACTGGGTAAAAAAAAAAATGTCACACACTTAGCAACTTTCTCACTTAGGAGCACTTCCCTGTCCATAGCATCTACCTCTTTGCTTATTTTTTCTATTTGTTTTTTGGGGTATCCCCTATCCGTCATTCTCTTAGTAAGTTTTTTTTTTTGCTGTTATATATCCACTTTCTTGGGAACAATTTCTTTTTACCCTCATCATTTGTCCTTTAATAAATCCTTTTATGTCATGCTGAGGATGACTGCTTGCTGCATGTAAAAGGGCATTCCCTGCTATGTTTCCTATTGAGATCAGTGCTTACTCTTTTTTTCCATCAGTGCTACCCCACAGTAAGATATCAAGGTAGTTGATCTTATTTTTGTTCCACTCATATGTGAATCTCATACCCATTGCATTTCTATTCAGGAATGCTACAAAGAGGTCAGACCCTTCTTTGTCCCCATCCCAAAATAGAATGAGATCATCTATAAACCTTTTATAAAGGATTATAGACCATTTAAATGGGTTTTTATCTCCCTGTATTATGCACTGCTCTAGCCAACCCATAAACAGGTTTTCATATGAGGGCACAAATCGCGCCCCCATAGCAGTACCCTGTTTTTGCAAATAATATTCTCCCTCGGACACCAGATAGTTGTGTTCGAGGAGGAATTTGATAACATCTAGTACGAAGCTCATGAATTCTTCATCGAACATCCCTTCTAATTCAAGGAGATAGGCCACTGCCTTTAAGCCCAAGTCATGTGAAATAGTGGAATATAACGAGACTACATAAACTGTCAACCAGCTATATGTGTCTTTCCATACAAAATCATTTAATATATTCAAAACATGTTTGGTATCTTTCAGATTGCTATTTGGACTAAGGGTTGCAAGATGTCATCAACCCAATTAGACAAAGGCTCTAGAATAGAACCCAGACCAGACACAATGGGTCTCCCTTTAATATCCCTTAGCTCTTTATGAGTTTTGGGCAAGTGATAAAAAATAGGGACCCTTAGGAACTCAAGAAACAGGCTATCAAATGCAGCTCTATCAATGTGGCCATTCTCAAGACCCTCATCCAAGATGGAGCGCAATTTCCTTTGTATATCCCCTTGATGACCGACGCCATATGCCGTACGTCCTCACAAAAAATACCCTTAACGACCGAGGATGTATGGCGTATGTCGTCGGTCTCAGAAAGCAGTGGAAGCGATACTAATCACTTCCAGCTGCTTTCCGGTTATTGCAGTGATGCTTTGTTTGGCAAAAATGGGAGAGTGGAGGGAGGGAAGTGCAGTAAAACCATATAAAAACAGATCTGGGAAGGGGTGGGGGTTAGTATTTGAGGGGGGAAGCTACACTACAGAATTTTTTTTGTAAACTGGGTAGACAGCTGCCAGTACCCAAGATGACTCTCAATAAGGTAGAGGGGGAAGGTTAGAGAGCTGCTGGGGGGGGGGGTCAGGGGGGTTGGGGGCTAAGGGGGGATCCTTCACAGCAGCATATGTAAATATGCTTAAAAAAACCCAACTACCTTTTATTTTAGTACTGGCAGACTTTCTGCCAGTACTTAAGATGGCAGGGACATTTGTGGGGTGGGGGAGGGAAGAGAGCTGTTTGGGAGTTATCAGGGGTCTGATGTGTCAGGTGGGAGGCTGATCTCTACACTAAAGCTAAAATTAACCCTGTAAGCTCCCTACAAGCTACCTAATTAACCCCTTCACTGCTAGACATAATACACGTGTGATACAGCCCTTTACATCAAATTCTTCTTTGGTAACATAAGACTTGAATTTCTTAGTTTTATTAATAAAGCCACATGCTCTGCACCTACTGCTGCCGCATTAATTACCAAAAAGCAATGCCAAAGCCATATATGTCTGTTATTTCTGAACAAAGGGGATCCCAGAGAAGCATTTACAACCATTTGTGGCATAATTGCATAATTTTTTTGTAAATAATTTCTGTGAGAAACCTAAAGTTTGTGAAAAAATATGTGAAAAGGTGAACATTTTATTTTATTTGATCGCATTTGACGGTAAAATGGTGGCATGAAAAATACCAAAATGGGCCTAGATCAATTCTTTGGGATGTCTTCTAAAAAAATATATGGACATGTCAAGGGATATTCAGGGATTCCTGACAGATATCAGTGTTCCAATGTAACGCGCTAATTTTGAAAAAAAGTGGTTTGGAAATAGCAAAGTGCTACTTGTATTTATTGCCCTATAACTTGAAAAAAAAGCAAAGAACATGTAAACATTGGGTATTTCTAAACTCACGACAAAATTTAGAAACTATTTAGCATGGGTGTTTTTGGTGGTTGTAGATGTGTAACAGATTTTGGGGGTCAAATTTAGAAAAAGTGTGTTTTTTTCCATTTTTTCCTCATATTTTATAAAACATTTTTATAGTAAATTATAAGATATGATGAAAAAAATGGTATCTTTAGAAATTCCATTTAATGGCGAGAAAAATGGTATATAATATGTGTGGGTACAGTAAATGAGTAAGAGGAAAATTACAGCTAAACACAAACACAGCAAGAATGTAAAAATAGCTTTGGTCTAGGGATGGGAGAATGTGTTTATATCCAAATTCGAATGTTAGAACAAATGTTATTGTAGAAATTCGACTTACATAATAGAATGTTGATAAGAACTAATATTCTTAAAAATTAAATTTTCGAATGTTATTTACAGTTTTCGAATGTCACATTCAAATTTGAATGTCACATTCGAATTTGAATGTTACATTCGAATATCACATTCAAATTTGAATATTACATTTATAAAACACAATTGTAGACTAGAAACACTATTTCGAATGTCACATTCGAATCGAATATTACATTAGAATCGAATGTCACATTCGACTTCAAATATTACATTTATAAAACACAGTATTAGACTAGAAATACTATTTCAAATTCGAATGTCACATTCAAATCGAATATCACATTCAAATCGAATATCACATTTAAAACACAGTATTAGACTAGAAATTCTATTTCAAATTCGAATGTGACATTTATTAAACACAGTTGTAGACTAGAAATACTATTTCAAATTTGAATGTCACATTCGAATTCGAATATTACATTTCGAAATTGAATGAATACATAGCTAAACATTCTATTATTTGAACGAATATTTTCGAATTTTATTCAAAAATTTGAAAATGAAAATTCGAAAATAGAATGTTAGAATGTTATATAAACATTCGAAATTCGATTCGAAAGAACGTATCAAAATTCGTTTTAAATTTCGAATTTTTAGAAACATTTGCCCATCCCTACCTTGGTCCCAAATGGACAGAAAATGGAAAAGTGCTGTGGTCATTAAGGGGATATACAAGGTGGGATTCATAGATAACTTTTGATACACATTTTCATCATTTAATTGCCGTTTGGACTCACACTACCACACTACTCCCTTTATCTGATCTTTTTATGACTATAATGTCATTGTTTTCCAATGCTGCTGCTGCTTCTTTTTCTTTCTTAGTTAAATTATATTTAGGTGGCCCATTATGTTTCTGTGCTTTAAGAATAACCAGATCATCCATAACCCTTTTTTGAAATAATTCCAACGGTTTACCTTTGGTCTGTGTGGGATAATACCTAGATCCTTGTTTGGGCATATTATGACAACTTTTCTTACTTGTATTTCTCTCTACTTCAGATTAATTTGCTTGTTGCATATCCTCTCCAGTATCATTATCTGACACTAGATCTATTTTAGCAAAATGTTTTTTTGGAGTTAGCGACCTTACAAACTTATTTAGATCTAATATAGTTTGAAATAAATTAAAGTCTGCACTAGGGCAGAAACCCAACCCATAATTTAAAACTTTAATTTCCATCTTACTTAAGGGGTAGGATGATACGTTTAAACAGCACCATCTAGAACTATTTCTCATTCCGACTCAGTTGCCTCGGTTGATACCTGTTTTTTTGTGTTTTGTGACACTCTGTACCTATTTTCTGTCCCCCACCTTTGGCTGCATCCTGATCCTTCTGTAAAACCTGTTGTTTGGGTTGATAATTTACATTTTTATTTTAATTTTTATTATTCACACCTTTATCATTGAATGGTTCTTTGGGCATAGCTCCTTGTTCTATAATGCTGCTAGATTCCACTACCTGTCCAGCACTCTCTACAGGTAATTCATCTGTTTCAGAAAGTGAGAACTCATCAGATGTAACTAAATCTGTCCATGATGCTGATGAAGAATCTTCCTCGTCTATCTGGTCCACATTACAAAAGGTAACCCTTTTATTATTATTCTTTTCTGCTACGCCACCTCCTATTTTGTTGTTTATTTTTCTCTGTTTGATCCCCTTCTAAGGTTTCATTTGAACTACCTTTCTGATTCTTTTTAAAGGGTCTCTTTGAATTTTTGGTCCACAAATAAACTCTATCATTTAAATAATATTTACTATCCCTTAAAAACTTTGCATGTTTTGTATTAATAATGAGCTGTCTGGCCTCTTCAACTGCCTCTTGGAGTAAATTAGCATATGTAGCATACTCAGGTATTTCTTTGAACTTATTCAGTTCTAGTTGAATTTTTACAATTTCATCTTTTACTTTAGACAGTTGTTCAATCTTATATTGTACCAACAGTCCCATCAAGTGGAGTGAACACTCCATTCTGATATAAACTTTTTATCTTCTACTTCAAAAGTTGGAAATTTCTGCATTCTTAGCCCTCTTGGTATAATTCCTCTATTGATATATTTGTCAAACAGCCATTTGTCTAAGCGCAGTCTTTGCTCTTTAGTTTTGTTTTTTTTTTTATACATTTTTTTATTGAGGATCTTTGGAAAAATAACAGCTACAAATAGTCTCTTTACAAAAGTTACAATGAGACTGTGCAAGAAGTCAGGCGGCAGAAACAATGACATAACAACATGCTAAAACAAAGACTCTTGCTTAGAAAAACTATATCGGAGTAAGGCTTAGCGATACCATCTAAATGAAATCCTCTTTTTTATAATATAACCCTCTAGACTGACTAATTATGGTCTAAACTTTCAGGGCAAAGGGCCGAGGAATACAAAACATAATTGGTAGTCAGATTTGTAGCTCTTTGTGAGCTTCAAGAAGACATTTTATAAGTGGGTATATAGTAAAGGGGGAGGGGTCTCGGAGTAGCCAATAACAGTCAGCGGGTAAGCACCGCTTAAAATGTGAGTTATTGTGCTAGAGTATATAGATTGAATACTTGGAGGCTAGCAAACTTTAATTTAAGAGGGGTAATGGCCATTAGTAAAAATGTATATGGTAATTCTAGTAGGGGTCTGTATTTTGGATCTCAGAATAAATCAATAAAATATGAGTATATAAATGATAAGGTAAGTGCTGACTGAGGATGGTAACAGAGATGGTCATGAAAGGAGATCACATCTTGGGGATTTAAGCGGGGTATATGACAACCATAGGGCATAGTCATAAGTTGAGGTCAAGCAGCAGATTTAGCGTATAACTATGAAATTTTAGATGGGAAGTGTACATAACAACGCCCTTAATTAGTAGAATTAAGCATACCTGCATTACATATGAGGATCTCTGTGTACTATGGTGACTATAGTGAAAAATACCTCTAACACATATATAAAGAGGACAGTGGGCGACATGTGCAGCAGAAAAGCAGTAGTGTAAACATCTAGCCACACCGCACATATCACAATAGCTGCATAGTGTAATCATACAGAAAGTAAATAATTAAGTAAAATAAAAATAGAATGCAAAGAAGGAGACTATAGAGTGTAAAACAGCTAACATTGAGGTAGTCACTTAACAGAGTATGGATGACTGAATTTTAGTCCAAAGTAGTCCAATGAGCTGAAATTTTTCTTCTCTTCTAGCTTCATCTCCAACTGACACCTACCAAAAGGCGAACTATTTCAATATACCAAAGGAGATGGTTGTACCTTAAACCCAGAGTTGTATAAATAATCTATATCAGGAGTAGACTCCTCCTATTAACATATTTATATATAACAAAGAAGATGCACAATGCTTATGCTAAAAAACCTCTATGTTGCTCCAAATTCATGAATTGTGAATTCATAACCTAGATGTAGCATTGTGTTTACATATGGATTAAGACAACTCTCTACAGATATATATGTACACATCAGGACAGACATAATTATTTGCAAAAATACAGTCAGTGAGATAGGAGCATGAACATTATGACTCTGTATTAGCAGATGGGTATATTCTGATGCCTAGCTAAGAGTGAGTAATAACAGTAATGTGGGCTTTGCTAGCTCTTATACGGGGTTCCTGTACAGGGAGATGCAAAGTAAATTTGGGTCTAAAAGTGTTATATTGCAGGAAGGTTAATACTAGCAGCTAGAACCCTTATTCACACATCAGACCTAACGGCCATCATAGAGAAAAAAAGGGGGAGCTATAAGCCTAAGCACGGTAGCCTGCATATTTGGGTTGATTCACTGTAATAAGTCTAATGAATTTGCCTGTGGGGAGATCTAGAAGAAGAGGCCTCTAAATAGAGAGGGAGTATATCCCCAGTAACTCAGTCTTGTAGGTGATTGCAAAGATAGCAAGTCAATAGAGCCGTGTGGGGGCTGTACAACTCAAAATGACTGTCCATAGCAGAAAGCAATCATCCAATTCCTCTCCGGATGCAGCAAGTACTGTTATCAAGCAGAGGAATACCAAGCACAGAGACCACAACAAACAGGCGCTGCCAAAGGTGCCCCACCAAACAAATCTGGGCTGCAAGAGGTGAGACTAGCTGGTATGTGTGTGCTATCCGTAGCGTAGCAGTCACTGCAAAGAAGGGTGTCGCACCAACAATTAAAGCTCTGGCCCTCACCAGACTAATGAGAGACTCTATGATGCGCAGCGGGTATTTTGAACCTCCGCATATTTGAGATTGTATCTTAGCTTCTCGCAGCTCCGTGGGCTGCATCTCTCCCAGATCCGGAATAAGCATGATAGTCTCAGCCACCCGGAGATGAGATTGTGAATCACTGAGACGTGAGTCTTGCTCTGCTGCGGTAGTCGCCTGTAAGCCTGCAACATCCCTCAGTTTGCAAGGGCGAGCTTTCAAAATAGAGGCTAGCTGCTCAAAGTTTCTGTCCATCTTCTGGGATATAGCACTCAAAAGGTCATGTACCTCGGTATACGTTGTCCCCTTCATATTAGTTATTAACCTCCTCGTATTCACGGTTAGATGATTCTGCTTAACCCGGCAGACGGGGGGGGGGGGGGGGGGGGAAATAATTGATAGTAGTAGGCCGCCGCCGTATTTGTCCAGCCGCTTTAAAAAGATAGATCCGTATCACTAGTCTGCAAATATTGAATATCAATCAGTTCAGCTCCATCTTATGCATCGAATACAATCGTAGAGACTTCAAATTTTCTGACTTAGATAGGGGTAAATAGATTTCTAGTTTCGTATGTCCTAGAGCTCCTTAGTTTAACATCTGGACATGGCGGCTGCTAAGACACGCCCCCTTGCTCTTTAGTTTTTAATCTTTCCATTGTTTGAAATAGGTCAGTCAATTTAATATTATTAATGTCAGTGTTAAATAGCTCTTCCAAATGCAGGTTGTCAATGTTCCAATCATCAGTTGTCTGCAGTGAAAAATAGTCTTTTTGTTGTAGTATTTCCATTTTTATAATATATTAAACAGTCTGATAGCAGATAAACTTAAGCTATAATAGACTGGTTCCTTATACCAAGAAGAAACTAGTTAAGACGACCCTTATAGCCAGTATAAACATTCAGCAGAAATTATAGTATGCAGCACTACTAGAGATTCTTGCAGCTGGAGGAAAATTTAATTCAGTAAAACACACACAGTCCACAATCAGAACTCATTGTCTGCATAGTTATAAGTATATGGTGATAATCCAGGCAAGACCAGACAAAAAGACAATTAATGTCCCACGGAGGCCAACAGCATTTAGGGATACACAGTAATATTAGCACATAAAGAAGTTGTGTACAGGTATTAAGCCGTTTACTACCATTTAATCAAGACTTCTGAGCGCACACCCCCCACTCTGCCTTTCTGCTCTTACCTGGGGTTGGATCGTGTCCCTCACGGTCCAGAAATTTTGTACGGCACCCGTCTTCCACTTCTGCGTCTACGGATGCTGCTATCTGTGTATAGCTCTAACCCCAGCTGTTAGCTTCAGTACTCCTTACTGTCTGTCTCCACTGTGGCTTGAGGGTTTCCTTTGCAAGTTTGCTTCTCAATGCCACACAGCCCTGTGTCGTCACGGTCAAACAGCTAGGATCCAAGGCACAAGCTCCTTGCGGCTTGTGTAAAGATAAATCCAAGAAAAGATGAAAACGATGCTACTGCTGTAAAAAATATTCACTATGGACAGGGAAGTGCTACTAAGGGAGAAAGTCACTAAACCCAGTGACAAAAAACTAATTTTTTGTACCCAGTATTCAAATCAGTATTCAGAAATATGTGATACTATCAACAAAATACCTCCCAATGTTATATGGAGATCCAGCCTTGAAAGAGACAGTAGAGAGGGGGTGAAAAAAGGGTAAACCCTGGGTAACCTACTATCCCCTAGTCAACTCAGAGACAAACAAACTGAACATAGAAGTACTTGGCTACAGACTACAGGTACCTACAAATGCGGCAGCAGTAGATGCAGAGCCTGTGGCTTTATTAATAAAACTAAGAAATTCAAGTCTTATGTTACCAGAGAATAATTTGATGTAAAGGGCTGTATCAACTACACCACAAATTTTGTGGTGTACTTGATAGAGAGAAAGAAAACATAAAAAACAATTTGTTGGGATGACTACCCGAGACATGAGAACACGTATTAGGGAGCATCTCACATATATTGAAAATGAAGTGTCTTGCTCGGCGTTAGCTAAACATTTCATAGAAGATCACAATCAAGACGTTAGGATGTTTAAATGGAATGCCACTGAAGTGATTAAAAAAACCACAAAGAGGAGGGGATAGGCTGAATAATAAACATGCTATTTGGAAAAATACAGTCATGCACTTTAAGTGATTCCATAATTGGGAGTTGGTTACTATTTATGGTCTACGAAAGTGATAAAAAAGTGCTGAAATACATAATACTAATATTGTAATTTTTTTATACTTAGAAGTGACTACTGAAAAGGTAATATCTATAGTATTAACTACTAGGATAAATGGCTATAAATTTATAACAAAAAGATACTGAGTAAATTGTCAATGCAATATGTATGGTAAACATGAAGTACTGGGATAACAAATGCATAATTTATAATTGTAAAATCAACAATGTTTTTGTCCTTAAGCTTTGTTTTACTAGATAAAAATGTTTTAGAGATGTGATGTAGTGGTTAGCAAGCGACCGTTCTGAATGTTAAACTTTAGAGCCTAAGATAGAAAAGATAGCTCAAAAAAGTTGATTTACTGTATGTATATTGAGATCGTTATATTGCTATGGCTGTATATATAGGAATATTATTAAAAGTATAGAGATAATAATACTAACAGTATATGCTCATATGTTATTATGTTTACCCTTATAAACCAATAGTTTAGTTTCATCAAGCAGGGTCTGGTGAGGAATGAGTTAAGTGGGAGTAGTGCTGTTACTTACCTCGGTTTAAAAGCCTCAGGTGTTGTTACAATAAGCAGGGTCTTTGATTACGGCACAATTGTAAGCAGAAGCGCGTAAGACCGCTTTTTTGCACTCATGTGATCTGTTTCTTATTTAATAAAGTGAATACTTTTACAGCTGTAGGATCGTTTTCATCTTTTCTTGAATCTTTTTATATATTTTTTTTGTAATGTTGCAATAATTTTTTAATTCTATGAATAAATATCTAGCTACAAATGTCATCCACTGAAATGATCTTGTATTTTGGGCAACCTGAATCTTTTAAACACACAAATGGTCTTGCATGTTGCAGTTTTGTGGATAGACCTCTAGGTATTTCAAATGTAATAAGATTTAAACAATAGTCCATTTGACAAAAAAAAAAAAAAATGACATCAACACAGTTTTCTAATTTTTAAATGAGGACTCCAACATATCAAATTATTAACTATACAAGAAAATGTTTCCTAAAATGTATTTAATTAATTTTCTGTGTGCCCCCAGTAAGATGTAGTTTCCTTGTCACCTTTCTTGCAAGTATTGGGTGACTATGTAATGTTTCTTATCAGTTTACTAGCTTTGTGGTTTGCAAATGTTGACAGTCATATAAACAACTAATCTTAATGGAAACAACTGACTTGGAGAGAAACAAAGGAAGATTAAATTGTTTATACAATAACCTTCCAGTGTATATATTACAAGTTATGTAAGATGGCTAATGTGTTTCTGAGATTCATGTAGAGTTTCAGATCTGGCCATGTACTGAATATACAGTGTTTATGTTGCTCTAATGCCGGAATCATGTCTGTGTTGGTTGAATGCTTAAGATAATGAACTTTTCTGCTTGCAAAAAGAGTCTTAAAAAGAAAGAAAAACAAAGTATAATGGAATATTGAACAGTTCTGTATCCTTAATAGTATAGTTTATGCTTAAAGGCACAGTACACACATTGTAGTTAAAAGGACATGAAACCCAATTTTTTTTCTTTCATGATTCAGGCAGAACATGTGATTTTAAACAACTTTCCAATTTGCTTCTAGTATCTAAATTGCTTCATTCTCTTGGTATCCGTAGTTGAAAAGCATAGCTAGTTAAGCTCAGGAGTAGCAACACATTAGTGGGAGTTAGCTGCTGATTGGTGGCTGCACAAAAATGTCTCTTTTTATTGGTTTACCACTACCAGATGTCTTCAGATAGCTCCCAGTAGGGTATAATTGATCCTTCAAAAAAAGAATACAAAGAAAATGAAGAAAAATTTGATAAACGCGGTAAATTGGAAAGCTGTTTAAAATCACATACTCTATTTGAATCACAAAAAATAAGAAAAAGAAAAATGTTGGGTTTCATTTCCCTTTAAGAAACAATTCTGTTATCTTGCTACATATCAGCTTGCTGTAATTGTTTTTGAATAGCCAGATTCCACCCAACACTTGTCTCATTTAAAGGAGCCAATCTGGGCTTTAGTCTGCAGCTGACAAGGCTCGCCATGGTCATATTGTTAGTATAAAGCGCATAGTTTTGCATTTCTTATCTGTTAAAGCCAATTAGGGAAACATATGTAGCCAGGTTTGCCTTGATGAGTCTGTGCTTTTCCTGCTTTGAGAATTAGAATATTCACCAATTTCAAAGCTGAATTACATGAAACATGGAAAGAATAAATAATGAGAATATATTATACTATTCTTACCTAAATATTTTATTTAAAAATCTCAAGGTGTTTACTGTCCCTTTAAGAAAATTAATTCAATTTAATAATACAGTAATATTTTTGTATGATTTACTATACAGTCTCTAACTATTCCTTATTAGTTATTGGATGTTGGTCAGTAACTGAAATCTGCAATTGCTTACTAAAATCCTTACTAATTGTTTGAATCATTCAAACATTTAAAGGGATATGAAACCCAAACTTTTTCTTTCATGATTCAGATAGAGCATGCAATTTTAAACAATTTTCTAATTTATTTCTATTATTAATTTTTATTTGTTCTCTTGGTATCTTTTGTTGAAAAGCACCAATGTATGCTGATGAGCCGGCCTCTTTCTGGAGCATTTTATGGCAGCAGTTTTGCAAAAATTGTATCCATTTGCAAGAGAACTAGATGGCAGCACTATTTCCTGACGTGTAGTGCTTAGGGATGGGCGTTTGTGTAAATTTCCAAATTCGAATGTTAGAACGAATGTTATTACCAAAATTCGAATTATAAATCCAAATGTTGATAAGAACAAATATTCTTAACAATTCTATAATCGAATGCTATTTACAGTTTTCGAATTTCACTTTCAAATTCGAATGTTTACAATTAAATCGAATGTCCACATTCGAAATTTCGAATTTAACATTCTATTTAACAAATACTATTCAGAAGTTCAATAGTTCATGTGGTAGGGAGGGAATCTAGTAAATTGAAACATAATAGATACAAATATATCATTTCAAATGTTTCTATATAGAATATTGCATAATTTGAATATTACATTAGAAATACTGTAACAAATATAAATTCAAATTTTTCTAAACTAATATTTTCGAATGTAATCGTAAAATTCGAAACCGAACATTCGAAAATCGAATGTTAGAATGTTATGTAAACATTCGAAATTCGATTCGAAAGAACAAATGTGTTAAAATTTGTTTCACTTTTCGAATGTTGCGAAACATTCGCCCATCCCTAGTAGTGCTCTAGACACCTATGTATCTCTTCAACACAGAATATCATGAAAACGAAGCAAATTTTAAAATAGAAGTAAATTGGAAACATTTTAAATTGGTCTGCTCTGTCTGAATCACAAAAGAAATTATTTGGGTTTCATATATCTTTAATAATAGATTAAAACACAGTGAGATTTTCAAAAAGCATAATAGATGCATGCAAGTATAGTTGTATTTGTATCTGTCCCTCTATATGTCCCCTCGTAATTTAAGTACCTCTGTTTTACAAGTGTGCAGGGGCAGCACTACAGGGGATACAGAGGCCGCAACTGCTCCCGGGTCCCCGAGGGGGCGGGGCAGCTTAAAAAAAATATTTTCAAGAAAAAACATTGACCTGCCACTGCCTGCACTGATATCATGTGAGTGTGATGTGATGCTTCACTGGTGTCTCTGTCTCTGATAACGGGGGTGTTTATGTGTGTGTGTGTATGTGTGTATGTATCTATGTGACTGTGTGTGTATTTATGCATCTATGTGTGTGTGTGTGTGTGTATGTTTGTTGAACCAGCAAATTACAGACCTTGTTACTACAGCATGGGGGGGGCGGGGGGTAAACAGTGTCACTATACAGTACTACTATATACAGTACAGGGGGGCTTGACCATGTCACAAACTGCTGTGGTCACTTTATAAAGTACTGGGGTGGGTAGGGTCTGGCAAGCCATCTCACCAGCAGATTACAGATTTTGTTACTAACTCACTATATACAGTACTGGTGGGTTAAACAGTGTCACTATATACAGTAATGGGGGGTCAGACCATCTCACAGACTGTGGGCACAGGGTACCTCCTTTTGCAGACGTAATCTGATTTACATTTTTTTCTGTGTTCAATGTAAAAAAATAATAATATATATGTATCAAATTTGCCTTTTTTGGGTGGTGGGGGGCCCCTTTTAAGATTCTTGCACCTAGGCTCTGTGGTTTCTAGTTACGCCTCTAGTTACTGCAAGTGTGTGATAAATTATGAGACTTTTGCCTAAATGTCACAAACAAAATATAACTAAAAATGTTATGGTTTAATTTGATACTGAAGTTTGTAAATATTTACTTAATGCACATAATATTAAAATAACTCAAAGTGCAATTGAGTTTCAACATTCAAAAATGTGTTTGACGTTGACAAATTCTCCAAAACTGATGGATTTGGGAATTATTTTGAGTATTAAGATCTGTTTTTAGACTCTTGAGGCTAGCATATGTCTTGTAAGAGCATGCAATGTTCATATGGTGGTTTGCTTTGGCAGATATGATGAGTGAACAGCATGGATAGTATCCAGCACACAAACACAGGGATTCTGCAATATATGAAGTGATGTGTAGCCCATCTTCAGTCCTAAGAGTCCCAGAGGTGGAAAAGCTGACAGAGAGAATTATCCAAAGGCCTGAGAGTCTGTCCAGGTTGCTTGTTGGGTGCAGGGCTCACTCACTCAGCATTAATTATTTGCAGGAACATTATTAGTGTGACAGCCACAGTATTCATGGACAGCTGGGTAATATTGCACAGAAAAAGAAAATTGCTGCTATTAGAACTTTCGTTATTTTCTTTGTTCAATTGTTCTTACATAACACACACATGTCTAACATTTTATGCAACAAAAAAAAAGACAAAAAAAGAAACTATTTTAGTAAAAGTGTATCTTAAAAGTTTCCTTTAAAAAGCAAATAAATGTGATTACTATAATCATACTTTTTGCTCATTGTTGAGAAATTGAATTACTTTAAAGTGAGCACAAATAATAATAGAAGTAAGACCTTAGAGCAATGTATAAAAATATGCCTATGGTTAGGATAAAATGGAAGCTTATTTTAAAATAAAAATACAATTTTATTGAAATCATTTAACTAGAATTTTTAGTATCTATACAGTATATACATATCTATCTATCTATCTATCTATCTATCTATCTATCTATCTATCTATCTATCTATATATATATATATTAATACAATAGCTGTATAAGGCCGTTCAGTGTATTTTATTTAGTATGTATCAGGAAATAATTTCACTCTTTGTTGGTGTATGGGGCCATAAGTTAACTGTTTTGTTTTATTTTTTGTGTGTCATCAGCCTGACCTTGCACTCATAGGCCACGTCATTATATGCTGGGCACTGTCTTATGTTTCTGTAGAAGCCCCCTCTAGTTGATTCCACTTCATCTACTTCATGGACACAGACATTTGTTAGGCTTATTAGCTCAGTGGGAGCCTTATCATATTTTGTATCTGAGGCTGTTGGATATGTCAAGAGATGGAAATGCAGTGTAGCTTTTTATCCTCTTTTTATACACTTTCTCCTAAAGCCCAACTGTGCATTTGAATTCAATACTCTCCAGCAACTAGCTGCTGAGATCTCTTTAAATATGTCTTGCATTGCCATCTGTACCAATAACGCTGCAGAGGCTTAGCCATGATTAGGCTGTCAAGATTTATTAAGTTAAAAAGTATCAAAGTTTCTTGCTGCAACCCCAGACCTTTAGAGAGTCCACCTTTTTTCCTGTCCCTCCCCCCCCCGCCCCCCACACCATAGTCGATGAGCTTCACTTGACCTTGACCAATATATGCACCCAGGGAACACTAATGAATTTGGGCCAATTCATCTTGGAACTCCAAATTTAATCAAGCTGACATGCTGGGGAAAGCAGTCTGTAATTAACTCCTAGCATTTTAGGTATTTCGTAAATTATTGTGAACTAAACATTTTTCATTTTCTTGTGAGTTGCTAGACATCTCATGAGCAGTGCTGCTGAAAAACAAATATGCACAAACACATGCAGGAAAACAATGTATTAATGCAATGCAATATTATCTTAGTTCTTATTGTAAAAAAAAAATGTGTATTACCTACAATAATTTTATGTGGGGGATATTGCCTTACTCTCATTTTGCACAGGGTGAAAACACTGCTACTGACTTATCTGATGTGATTTATATTAACAGAAGGTTTCATTCCATCTAGTGGAGTGTGCCATAACCTTTTACATAAATCTAAAATACAAAAAAAAAAAAAAAATAACAATATAAATTCAGCTGTTGAACAATTTTCCAAACATACAAAATTAGTAAGTTTCATATAAACCTAACATAAGTCTATCTTGTCTTAATTACTTAATTATGGTGAATAAAGACTCTATTCTAGAATTAAAAAAAAGTTTTCTTTTCTATTACAATGTATGTCTGTTTTTAATGTTGCAATGTGCATTTATGTGTACTGAAAAACTAGCTGTTATAGTTAAAAAAAAATATTGCCTTCTTGCTATAAAAGAAGTGTTTTACATTTTTGGCTGAAAAACAAGTTAGCTCATGTTAATAGCATATTGGTATTTGACTTCATTTCCTGCAGGAAATGAAAAAATATTCGTTTTTATGGATTATTATTTAAAACAGTAGATTTTAATATAAACATCCTTTGAACCTTTTTGTTTTTGAGGTAGCTGCACAAGTGTGTACACTGTAAAAAAAACTCTGGTGATAGTGGAATTAACTTATGTGTAAGAATACAATGAACTTGATACATTTGAACATTATTTTCACATAAACAAACCAGTTTTTATGTAACACTGTTTATAAAAATAAACAAATAAATAAATACTGGTAAGTTTTGGGTACAAAAATGAAATATACAATTTAATATTCCCTTGAAATATTCTTTTCACTTTTACACATAATATACTTAATCTTTTCTTCCTTGTTTTTTATTTATTTTTTCTTCTTCTTCTTTGCTTGTCTGGTAATAAAGTCGGCTTGCAATATATTTTTTAACAAAAAGAATGAAATTCCTGGTTTCAGTAATTAAATAACCAAAATGTAAAAGTTAGGTTCTGTGCCCCTCCCTCTCATGCAATTGCAACTAAAAAAAAATGTATTCAACCAGTTTACTCAGTAGACCTCAATTAAGAGTGTTATCCAAATGCTTAAAGTGAAGGCCAATTTGGATGAATTAGTGCCCGGTTTTTAATAATCCTATAAAAAACAAGGGCACTTTAATTCATTAAAATTGACATTTCACCCTTTTTCTTCAAAAATGTACCTTTTAATCCTGACAGCCACTGCAGCGCTTCCTCTGCCCGTTGCAAGTCCTCTTTGTGGGTCCAAAATGACGAATCCGGCTTCCTCCATTAACGGCGTTGCATCAGGCCATGATCCCCCTGGGGGAAAGCCGTGATTGGAGAAAGCCGGATTCATCATTTCTGATGTAAGAAAAGGCTTCCGACAGCCGGGGTAATCGCTAGAGCGACTTTCAGGATTAAAAGGTAAGTTTTTGAAGAAAAGGAGTGAAATGTCAATTTTGATGAATTAAAGTGCCCTTGTTTTTAATAGGATTATTAAAAAACAGGCACAAATTCATCCAAATTGACCTTCACTTTAAAGTGATGGTAAATTCTAGCATTTGTGAAATGCTAGGATTTACCAGTGTAACAAATAAAGGGGACTTTCAGTCATTTATTTGTCTAAAGCGTTCGCCGCGCTGAGTGCCTTAGTCAGCCCATGCTATTTTGCTGTGAGGTGACTTTTTCAGCTCTTAGCCAATAGGGTGCTAGCTATCCGACTTAGTACCAGCTGACCAGCACAGTTATTGGCTAAATAGTAGAAACATCACCTCACAGCAATATAGCGTTCTGCTGTGGGCTGCCTGAAGAGCTCAGTGTGGCGAACGCTCCAGACAAATAAAGGAACTTTCAGCATTAAGTCTTTTATTCTTCATGACTGAAAGTCCCCTTTATTTGTACAAATAGGAAATCCTATCGTTTAACAAACGCTAGGATTTACCATCACTTTAATCACTTAAAAAAAATCTGTATAAAAAGCAAGATCTCTTACCTCAGCACCTTACCAACATCTGATGTAGCCTATATGTGAGTATCTTTTTCATGCTCAAAAACAGGGGTCGCAACTCACCCTGGGGGCCACTGACCAAGATTGTCATCTCCAATGGATACAGCGTAAACAAACAACAATACATTTTCAAAAGCATAATGTTTATTTTTTCAATAAAGAAACTTAAAAATAATATGTTTTTATATTGTGTTTAAGAAAGTAATATAATTTAAAATTTTAAAAAAACCTGTATATTATTTTTAAACTGATCTTTGTGTGGATTGTCATTGTCAGTATTTTATTTTGTGTTTAATGCCACCTTTGGAATAAAAAAGATCATTGGTGTTCAGGGGTTAAGAATAATAAAAAAATAATCAAATCAATGGTACAAGGTTTTCACAATTGTTAGTGTTTACATTGATTAAAATATGCTTTGCTGTTCAGTGGGTAGTTAAAAAAACACAATTGTCTGTGCTAGTGAGTATTTACCATCAAGCTGTTCAGTGCTCTCTGCCAATTCCTGGATCCCATCTCACAGTGCTGCACATGACCAGCTTTCAGTCTTCTGATGATGTAAGTGGCTTTCTTTGCCACTGTTGGCTGCTTCACCCAATGCTTTCTCTGAGATGTACTTTTCTCCCTCTGATCAGATTGTGGGCATGATTAGGGCAGGTGCCATGATGGATCTAGCCATCAGTTTGACACCTGCTCTAAAACATCTAAGAGGAGCTTGAAAGCAGGTATCTCAGTCTGTTATTTAAAACTGATGGTTCAATTGCATCAAACCAGATATATCAGATGAGCAGTTTGCAGAGCAGAATAATTAAAGCTAACAAAAAAGGAAAGTCTATTGAGAGTTTAGGAGTTTAAGCTGCTACTGATGCAGTTATGAAGAATCTAATGCTCTGGTTGAGATTCATGAGTCATCTGAAGTCTATGGCCACCAAACAGATGATGAGATCATAGCCTCACTACAGATTACTGATGAAGAAGGTGATGAATCTCATGAAAATCTTTATGAGCAGAATCCAACTGAGTTTCAACCATGCTCGCTTGTAGAGACTTGAGAGCTGTGTCAAAAGTTAGGAAATGTAATTAACCAGTCCACTATTTTCTGCAATAAGCATGAACATCTAGACATTATAGAGAACTTTAATGTTATTGCCAGACTTAAGTTGTTGAGTTTATATAAAAAAAAGATTCCTGGGATGGTTAAGTAGCTCAAATTTAATTACAGTTACTGTACTGTGAATTGTTTACTTATTTATTTTGTTTTATACAATACTGTACAATCTTGTAGTATAGTGTATCATACCTGTACTTAAAGAGCATGCAGAAACATAAACAAATGCCATAAAAAACTCACTGCATTGCCAACATTGCACACAGGTTCCTCTTGTGTGTCTTTGTGCAGTTTTGGGACCATGGAAATCCAAGAGAAAGTAAAATACATTTCAAAAGTGCACAAAGACACACCGGAAAAATATACAGAGGGCGACTCCTAGTGCAAATCAGTTGATACAGTTGTAAACCCCAAATGATCCCTTTAGAGAGATACTCACATATTATGGAGCACACTATAGTGCTAATGAGGCAAGCTGGGTATATTATGGTGGCCCAGCGCACATAACACTCTGGCAAGCAGTGGATCAATGTAGCAAATAAAAAATAGGAGACTCCAGAAGTATATCAAAATAAGTTTTATAAAAATAAATAAATGAACATAAAAACAATCAGTAAAACACGCTACGCGTTTCTCAGAGCTCACCACTCTGTTTCCTCAGGCAAGTTCTACTGAAATATGACTGAAGTCTCCTATTTAAACCCAAAAAAACTAATTGGGATGTCGGTTACACCCATTACACACCCTTTTAATTAGCTCTTGCTACTATTACCATAGCAACTCTGCTGACTACACCTAACATTCCTTAAATGGCATATACAACATGTTTGATACATTTACTACAGAGATCTGATAAAATAACTTCGTATGTTATTCAACATTGGTTAAATTCTTAGTACAATGTAACAGATCATCCTATAAAAATAAGGAACACTTACATTTATATAGATAGATCTATCAACCAAAAACCTATATTTATCACAATATAGAGTGACTGTATTTATTTGTAGTGTATATACTTTCCAAATAGAAATAAGTATATGGCACTTAGCTTTATCTTCTTGTTTTTTGTTTGCAGTGCTGGAACCATCTTGTGTTGCAGTATGTGTGAGATATAGCTAATCGATGTATGTAATTTTTCGCTCGACTTTTGTTTCCTTGTGTTGTCTTATGCAATTGACGGGATTTTCTTATGTTTACTCTTAAAATTTGCTGTGCTCTCTGCCGGAAGTGGTCATGAGCAGTTACGGTCTAGACCAATGTTATTGTATAATTACAGTGTTGTGCACTAAATGTCCAATGAAATATAGAGGTGTGTGCCAGTCATCCAATCAGTGATTTTCTAGAATAGGCCAATCAGTGTAAATCTGTCGTTCTCTATGTTTGAAATTAGTGCTGATCTTTACCCGTATAGCCTTTAGCTTATATAGCTGTCACCGAACTGACTGAATATCCGGCTATATTATTACTAGTTTTAATCCCTAAGTTCCTTACTATATATAGAAAAATACCCTCATAGATTAAGTCAAATTAATTTTTGATTGCAAATCATGAACTGAATAAAGGACAATTGTGCCGTAATCTCAATGTTGATGCTGAACTAAAAAAATGTTTTTCTTCGCCCCCCATATAGAGGTGTGTCCGTATGAACCAATGATCTTTTATGGATGTTAATAACACTTGTATATATAGATTTAATGTGCTCACGAGCTGATCTTATGACATTAGCTAAACTTTACTTTTATGGATGTTAATAACACTTGTATATATAGATTAAATGTGCTCTCGAGCTGATCTTATGACATTAACTAAACTTTACTACCAATGGAGTGTCCGTTAGATTTCTATAAGGCTGCATTAAAAGTGTGATGTTAACTATTAACTTTTATGAAATTAATATATGAATTACTTTTAAGATGGAGCTAACCAAGTAATCGAATATTAGCTGTTCTAGTTCATAACTACTCACAGTGGGCACCAACATTTGATGTTGATGTCTATAAGCTATAATGTGTATTTATGAGTATATGTGTGTATACAGTTTATTGATATATGACAAACTATTATAGTGACCCCATGTGTAATAATTACCCTATTATAATGTGCTTGTGTATTATTAGTTGTTACCTAACTGTGAATTATTAATAAAGAGATCATATAATATATATACTAATTATATGTGTGATGGTAGAAGAATATTCCACCTCTGTTAAAATAAACCTATAACGTGTATATCTGTGATATAATAATGTGATTAATAATATATTAATGAAAAAAGTGTTCTACCTATATAAACTAATTAAAATTTCATGTGATGAATGAAATATTAATAAAATAAGTGTTCTACCTATATGAACAAATTGAAATTTAAGGACAAATTCCTCTAATGTGTATATATAAACATGGTATTTATTATATAAGATAATACTTAGATGTAATAAGAGTAGATGCAGTATGTGCAAGCACACAATCAATGGACAGAGTACCATTGAAGCTAACAACACAGGGGAGATTTTCACACTAACACAAAAAATAACATGCAGCTCTCCATATGTGGTCTACTGTATCACCTGCATTTGTGGCCTACAATATATAGGCCGCACCTGCAGGATGATAAGCCAAAGATGGTCAGAACATCTCAGATGCATTAGGAAAGGACTAGATAAATATAGCACTTCTAGACACCATACAACTACACATGGTACTATGAAATGTCTTATGAAGATTACTCCATTGGAGATAGTAACTGCCAGCAATTCACAAAATAGGATGACAAAACTCCGTCAAAGAGACACCTTCTGGATTTATAAATTTTCGACTCTATATCCAGAAGGTCTAAATGAAGTTATAGATACAGCAGCATTTTAATACATATATCAACACTGTTAGTGACATTCAAGTATTACCTTATATAATAAATACCATGTTTATATATACACATTAGAGGAATTTGTCCTTAAATTTCAATTTGTTCATATAGGTAGAACACTTATTTTATTAATATTTCATTCATCACATGAAATTTTAATTAGTTTATATAGGTAGAACACTTTTTTCATTAATATATTATTAATCACATTATTATATCACAGATATACACGTTATAGGTTTATTTTAACAGAGGTGGAATATTCTTCTACCATCACACATATAATTAGTATATATATTATATGATCTCTTTATTAATAATTCACAGTTAGGTAACAACTAATAATACACAAGCACATTATAATAGGGTAATTATTACACATGGGGTCACTATAATAGTTTGTCATATATCAATAAACTGTATACACACATAT
The DNA here is from genome assembly GCF_027579735.1 of Bombina bombina. Lineage (NCBI taxonomy): Eukaryota > Metazoa > Chordata > Amphibia > Anura > Bombinatoridae > Bombina > Bombina bombina. The sequence goes on from NC_069503.1 coordinate 945,978,420, forward strand.
ACTCATAAATACACATTATAGCTTATAGACATCAACATCAAATGTTGGTGCCCACTGTGAGTAGTTATGAACTAGAACAGCTAATATTCGATTACTTGGTTAGCTCCATCTTAAAAGTAATTCATATATTAATTTCATAAAAGTTAATAGTTAACATCACACTTTTAATGCAGCCTTATAGAAATCTAACGGACACTCCATTGGTAGTAAAGTTTAGTTAATGTCATAAGATCAGCTCGAGAGCACATTTAATCTATATATACAAGTGTTATTAACATCCATAAAAGTAAAGTTTAGCTAATGTCATAAGATCAGCTCGTGAGCACATTAAATCTATATATACAAGTGTTATTAACATCCATAAAAGATCATTGGTTCATACGGACACACCTCTATATGGGGGGCGAAGAAAAACATTTTTTTAGTTCAGCATCAACATTGAGATTATGGCACAATTGTCCTTTATTCAGTTCATGATTTGCAATCAAAAATTAATTTGACTTAATCTATGAGGGTATTTTTCTATATATAGTAAGGAACTTAGGGATTAAAACTAGTAATAATATAGCCGGATATTCAGTCAGTTCGGTGACAGCTATATAAGCTAAAGGCTATACGGGTAAAGATCAGCACTAATTTCAAACATAGAGAACGACAGATTTACACTGATTGGCCTATTCTAGAAAATCACTGATTGGATGACTGGCACACACCTCTATATTTCATTGGACATTTAGTGCACAACACTGTAATTATACAATAACATTGGTCTAGACCGTAACTGCTCATGACCACTTCCGGCAGAGAGCACAGCAAATTTTAAGAGTAAACATAAGAAAATCCCGTCAATTGCATAAGACAACACAAGGAAACAAAAGTCGAGCGAAAAATTACATACATCGATTAGCTATATCTCACACATACTGCAACACAAGATGGTTCCAGCACTGCAAACAAAAAACAAGAAGATAAAGCTAAGTGCCATATACTTATTTCTATTTGGAAAGTATATACACTACAAATAAATACAGTCACTCTATATTGTGATAAATATAGGTTTTTGGTTGATAGATCTATCTATATAAATGTAAGTGTTCCTTATTTTTATAGGATGATCTGTTACATTGTACTAAGAATTTAACCAATGTTGAATAACATACGAAGTTATTTTATCAGATCTCTGTAGTAAATGTATCAAACATGTTGTATATGCCATTTAAGGAATGTTAGGTGTAGTCAGCAGAGTTGCTATGGTAATAGTAGCAAGAGCTAATTAAAAGGGTGTGTAATGGGTGTAACCGACATCCCAATTAGTTTTTTTGGGTTTAAATAGGAGACTTCAGTCATATTTCAGTAGAACTTGCCTGAGGAAACAGAGTGGTGAGCTCTGAGAAACGCGTAGCGTGTTTTACTGATTGTTTTTATGTTCATTTATTTATTTTTATAAAACTTATTTTGATATACTTCTGGAGTCTCCTATTTTTTATTTGCTACATTGATCCACTGCTTGCCAGAGTGTTATGTGCGCTGGGCCACCATAATATACCCAGCTTGCCTCATTAGCACTATAGTGTGCTCCATAATATGTGAGTATCTCTCTAAAGGGATCATTTGGGGTTTACAACTGTATCAACTGATTTGCACTAGGAGTCGCCCTCTGTATATTTTTCCAGTTTTCCAGATCTTTTCCATTCAAGAGGAGCAGCCCTTCTCATGGTGCACAGTCAACTGGGACACTGATAAGTTTCCAGACCATCTACCTAGGCATTATCGTTGCCTTCACTACATGTGAGTACAAAATCTGCTAATATATATTATCTACTTACAAAAATTGGCTACACTAGGAGGCGCCCTTTCTTTTTTTGTTACAAAGACACACCGATTGTTTTTTCTGTTTAGGCTAACTTTCTTTCTTTTTTCTTTGGTCCAAACATGTTTGGTATGTCTGGACTCGACCGTAACATCCTTTTTTACTGCAATTTTTGTTATAGCCAGACACCACCCAAAATACAGCCAAACATAATAAAACATTTCTAAAGAAGGGCATAGTTTAATGTTTGAATGTATATAACGCAAAGTACTAAAACCATGAATTTCACAAATATCTCATATTTTAGTTAGAACTAGCATTGTTGTATATGGCAAAGAGAAATATTTGTAACCCCTTCGCAGTAACACATTACTATCTGAGCTGTGAAAAAGTTTGTAGGTTGCAAAAACATAAAAAAAAATTCTGTTTAAATGGCTATGGCTGTTTCATCTTTTGCTAGTGTAGAGGTCAGTTACTCTACTATATAACGTATCTTAGTTGATAAGCTCAGCAGATGTTTTCAATATCATAATGATATAATATACCTAAATGCACTTGTCTAATCTGTACTGGGGTTCACCTGCAAGTTAGAAGTGAAGGTGATAAACATTCTCATGAAAATAACTTGCTTACAAGAAGAGCAATTAAATAGTCATTTAAAAAATGGAACTAACTCTCTTGCAAATGGCGAGTTACTTATCTTTCAAGTTAATATAGGTGGATATAGTTTCCTTCTCTTCTTCAGCAAAAACTTTCAGGTGCCTAGCATTTCAATTGTTTATTGTCATAAGAGAGAAGTACATCACGATAGGCCAAGACAGGGACTTTGTATGGACCCCTCTGTCCTAAAATCAAAATAATGAGGAAGTTCCTCTTCCTTTGGTCACTTCTCTATATTTTCTGAGATGTCATCATTGAGTGTATAATGGTATCTCAGAAACTAAAATCGGGATACATTTTACATGCCAGTTCCTACTAGTATCTACCTATCTACCTGGTTGGAAAGTGCCTCTGGGAAATCATGTACCATATTTATTGCAATGAAAACTTTTAAAAATGACTTAAAACATTACAAGACCAACTAAATTAATTTACTTTAAAATTTCACAAACATACTCACACGTATATATATATATATATATATATATATATATATATATTATATATATATATATATATATATATATATATATATATATATATATATATATATATATATATATATATATATATATACACATTGGGGCAAAAAAGTATTTGGTCAGCCACCAATTGTGCACGTTCTCCCACTTAAGAAGATAAGAGAGGCCTGTAATTTTCATCATAGGTATACCTCAACTATGAGAGACAAAATGTGGAAACAAATCCAGACAATCACATTGTCTGATTTGGAAATAATTTATTTGCATATTATGGTGGAAATTAAGTATTTGTTCACCTACAAACAAGTAAGATTTCTGGCTCTCACAGACCTGTATCTTCTTCTTTAAGAGGCTCCTCTGTCCTCCACTCATTACATGTATTAATGGCACCTGTTTGAACTTGTTATCAGTATAAAAGACACCTGTCCACAACCTCAAACAGTCACACTACAAACTCCACTATGGTGAAGACCAAAGAGCTGTCGAAGGACACCAGAAACAAAATTGTAGACCTGCACCAGGCTGGGAAGACTGAATCTGCAATAGGCAAGTAGCTTGGTGTGAAGAATCAAACTGTGGGAGCAATAATTAGAAAATGGAAGACATACAAGACCACTGATAATCTCCCTCGATCTGGGGCTCCACGCAAGATCTCACCCCGTGGGGTCAAAATGATCACAAGAACGGTGATCAAACATCCCAGAACCACACGGGGGGACCTAGTGAATGACTTGCAGAGAGCTGGGACCAACGCAACAAAGGCTACCATCAGTAACACACTACGCCGCCAGGGACTCAGATCCTGCAGTGCCAGACGTGTCCCCCTGCTTAAGCCAGTACATGTCCGGGCCCATCTGAAGTATGCTAGAGAGCTTTTGGATGATCCACAAGTGGATTGGGAGAATGTCATATGGTCAGATGAAACCAAAGTAGAACTGTTTGGTAGAACACAACTCGTCGTGTTTGGAGGAGAGAGAATGCTGAGTTGCAACCAAAGAACACCATACCTACTATGAAGCATGGGGGTGGCAACATCATGCTTTGGGGCTGTTTCTCTGCAAAGGGAAAAGGATGACTGAAGGAGTGGCTTTGTAAGAAGCATTTCAAGGTCCTGGAGTGGCCTAGCCAGTCTCCAGATCTCAAGTCCATAGAAAACTCCCTTGGAGGGAGTTGAAAGTCCATGTTGCCCAGCGACAGCCCCAAAACATCACTGCTCTCGAGGAGATCTGCATGCAGGAATGGGCCAACATACCAGCAACAGTGTGTGACAACCTTGTGAAGACTTACAGAAAACATTTGACCTCTGTCATTGCCAACAAAGGATATATAACAAAGTATTGAGCTGAACTTTTGATATTGACCAAATACTTATTTTCCACCATAATTTGCAAATAAATTCTTTCCAAATCAGACAATGTGATTGTCTGGATTTATTTCCACATTTTGTCTCTCATAGTTGAGGTATACCTATGATGAAAATTACAGGCCTCTTTCATCTTCTTAAATGGGAGAACTTGCACAATTGGTGGCTGACTAAATACTTTTTGGCCCCACTGTATAATATATATATATATATATATATATATATATATATATATATATATATATATATATATATATATATATATATATATATATATATATATATATATATATATATATAATGGTGCCACATGGACCTGGTTTATATTTCAGAAACTAAAATAATATAAAATACTATTGACTGGCAAGCTATGGGATCGCCCCATATTATCTTCAATTCACACTCTGGACAGGTCTCACAAATGTCTTTTAAATCATACTTAGGATGCTACCCGGGTGATCAGGATACATGCAAAGCGCATCAAGAATTTTGCTGTATGTGTATTTTATTATCTCAATTATTACTTAATATTGGCTGTTTTATAATCAACTAATAAATATCCAATACTTCCTCAAATCAATATAAAGAATTATATTCACCTAGCTTGGGAAATTCTCATAACTGCTTTTTTCTATTACTGCTGAATGCAAAATTAACAAGCTGGTAAAATGTTGAGAAATGAATCAATGTCAATTAATCAACACACAATTTGCTAATTTTTTCTCATCACAAGTTTTACAATCAGTCAACGCTCATTAATGCCCACCTTATTTCAATAGTTTGAATGCATTTCATTAGCATAACCACTTAATACGCATTGATTCAGTGGCGTTTTGTGTCTAAAGCTTCAGGCTTTAGGTATGAGTTATTAGAAAATAAATAAAAATATATAAATATATATAAATATATATATATAAACGTATAGTGACATCTGTGTACTTCAGTTTCTTTTGTTGGAATTTTGTATTACACTAACATGTACTCTTTGCAGCAGATTTTTTTTTAACGTTTATTTTTCACAAAGAACAGGATTTGCTCATCAGCTCTACAACAAACCATTGTAAAAAATACCGAAATGTACTGCACAAATAATATTATTAATATTTTTACATTCCAAATTTCATGATAGTAAAACTGATGCAGATAGGTTATATCCAATAAGAAGGCCAATCAATTGTAGGCTTTCATGTTTTTCTGTATTGTAGAAGGAAAATGTAAACGATCAAGACTGGACCATGCCATAAAGTGGTCCAATAAATAAGAGTTCCAATAGATAAGAGTTCCAATAGATAAGAGTTCCAATAGATAACAGTTCCAATAGATAAGAGTTCTTGCCCAGTGGATCAAGTGAGTTGTTCATTTTATATTTGAATTCACCCCCTGCAATACTATTTTTTATAATGCTTTTCAAATGCAAATAGGCCACAAAAATACACATATAAATTGGAGTAGCAGTTTAGAATTTTTCTTTCATAAGCAATACAATTTTAAAGGATATTTGGAATTTTCAAATTCAACACCTTGGACTTATAAAAAACTAATTTTTGTCTGCCTCAGGGGAAAGAATTAAACATTTTTTTTTTTTTTCGAATGAACAATATTCACACGTGTTGTTAATCATAAAAACAACTTTCATGCACATTGGATGATGTTTTAGTACATGCTCTATTCAAATCAAAATGGATTCTTACCATTTCTGGTTGATGGAAAAAGAAACAGTAAAACAATTTACACAAGGCAGTGGCAGCTCCTGGGAGAAGCTGATTAAAATAGGCAAAAATCTGGCAAGGACAGTGTGTGAGTGTCACGATCCGGTGTATAGTTGTTCATGAGACAGACCCTTGGGGCAGTGGTAGGGAGTTGGAGACACCAATCCTTGACCTGGGAATCAGGATCCTGGATGTGGATTGTTAAGATTCTGTGGTTCATAATGGCAGAGAGCTACTGCAGGGTTTGGGAAATTTAAATGGAACATCTATGAAAATATTAATATATCCAGACTCCATAGAAAACAAGTAGTAATGAATATCAGAGTATATGACTGCAGACTTAAAACATAGCAATAGATCCTAGGTAACTGAAATATGTTGCAGGATTCAGAGTATACAATATGACTATAGCAGATGACTGGATAATCACAGTTATACTTTACTGGTAACTGAGATATGTTGCAGGATCAGGGTATAGCATACAGTTGTAGCAGATGACTGGATAATCACAGTAATACTTGTCTCGTAACTGAGATATATTGCAGGGTCAGGGTAAACCATACAGTTGTAGCAAATGACTGGATAATCACAATAAAGGTTATTTGGAAACTTAGATATGTTGTTCAGAGTATACAAAAAATAGGTGTCCAGGATAAATACAGCAGTAATAAACAAACAGAATACAGCTGGGAAATTGTGGTCATAAGAGCACAGGCAGAGGTCATCAGACAGGACAGATATTACTTGAAATACACAAGGAAAAGGTAAGCTGGAACAGACACAGAGTGGTCTGAAAACATCACAGCTAGTGCATTGAACCTAGGCCGGAGGATTTCCTAAATAGAGGCTGCTGAAATCAGGTAGTGGAACATTTTTCAGGCAGGTAAGTTTCATCAGTAGGAAGGATGAAGGCTATGTGCCAAACAGCCTGATTGACAGGAGCAGAGGAAGCACTGTTAAAGTGATGGTAACAGCAAGCAGGCAGGCATGACAGTGAAGGAATCAGAATCCTTAGCTCTTTCCCAGCAAGAGGGAGAAAAAGTAAGAGTCATCCAGAGGCAGTGTGAGATAGAGAGACTTGAGGTGTGAGAAGTACAGGTCCAGGGCATACAGGCGTGAGAGAAGTAAATAGTTGCAAAAATGTGATGCATCCTGGGGTGGAACCCTACCAGGAAAAGGGCAGACCCTTAAGATCCAGATCCCCACAAATACTGTGTAAGAGGGTTATGCTTCAGGGACTAAGACATGTGGAAACAGAGGAAAGATACAAACTACACCTTGCTTTGTATGTCCTACTGAGAGATTTCTTGTAGCAAATATCTTGGACTAATAAAGGTTAAAAACCTGGGTTGGCAAGGATGTGTCCCTGTATTAATTGTATTGCTTCTGGCAGTTTCCAGGTAGCCAAAAAGTTTGTCAGTGGAATGGCACAGTTTACTTTTTTAAAGTTTCTGCACCATTTTCAGGAACCTTCTGAGTATTGCCAGAAGTGCATGTGATTTACCTCTGATCCTGAACGCTTTAAGAGTTTGACAATGGGATTTTATGCATGAGGAGAAAACCATAGCCTGCACCCAAGTGGCACTCACAGACCTCTTAAGAGAGTGAGATGTTTTATACAAACATATAGCAATTGTAAAAATATGTTCACTCTATCAGTGTGTATATGGTTTGTAATGTTTCCATGTATATAATTAATGTTTAGCAGCATTACCTGGAAGTGCCTATGAACCATATAGCCTGCATCATTCACGTACTAGAAACGCTTTAGGCAAGACAGTTCCCTTAAGGATGGTTTCTGAGTAAACCACAGCAACATGTGTGTATCCGTGTTATTCATGTGCCTTATCTTTTCTCACTCTTGTTCCATTAATGAGTAAGTATAAATTGGGTGAATAATTACTGTATTCCTTATTATTCCACTTTAGTGCATTCACTGGAAAGCTTAATATGACCACCATGTACCCTAAATATGTATTGCCCTGATATGGATTTCTATGGATTTTTTTTTGTATATTTTTAACTTGTTCATTAAATGATAAAAAAGTACTACTTGAATATTAACATTAGATGTTAAACACAAAATTAAAAAAGCAAAAAAAAAACCCCGTAAAAACAGGGCTCACAGAATTTACTTTAAAGGCTCCTATCCAGATTTAACGCTTCCCGAAGTATAGCCACAAAATATGAGAAATAGAAACAATGTAGAATAAGGAGTGCTCCGAAATAGAGCAATAGAGTACTGGAGTAGAATAACACAATTTATTGCACAATATATATATATATATATATATATATATATATATATATATATATATATATATATATATATCAAAATAACAAGATTATTGCATTGAGCAATGATACTTTTTTTATTGGACTAACTATACATTTATAAGTTGACAAACTTTCGGAAGAGTTCCTTCCTTTATCAAGTCTGAAGCAATACTGACCAATTCAATGGAATTTACAGATTGTATCTTAAAACACAGAATAGCTAAGAAGACAGTGCAGGGAGAAGAGGAGGTGTCGTAAAAATCATGAGGGGGGCTTAGGTAACAGGCAGACAGTGTCCAGTGTAGGAGAACAGACAGGGGAAATATATAGCTATACATAGAGCATATACTGACATAAAGTTATATATCAACATTGAATCAATATCTATAAAGATGTGAAATTGTATATACAGGGGGAATACAAAAGTTAAAAAAAGACAAAAGTGTGGACATAGGCTTACCTGTGTACCTATGTATAAAGAATGTGGAATATACAATGTAATTGACTAAATGAAAGTACATTACAAAAAAAGTTGATAATGTGTTAAGAATCCAGAGTCCACATTTAGTCCAGAATTAAACAGGTTGAAGTGCATTATCATTTTCATTTCAAAGGTTTTTCTTTCCATTGTGTTTTTGAAGTTTTGATTTTGAGGTTTTGGATGGAGTGGTCAGGTTGGGTGAAATGGTGACCAACAGGGGTGCAGTATTTTGTTTCACAGTGGTTTTTGATTGAGTGTCTGTGTAAGTTCATTCGAAGGTGCAGTTTTTGGCTTGTTTCTTAAATATAGCATCCCATTTCACATGCAGTGCAATGTATCATGTATACCACATTTGCAGATATACATGAATATGCCCCTTTAATGTTATAAGATTTATTATTGTGATTTGCTGTGCTGCTTTCACAAACGTGTTGACACAGTTTGCAGAGTGCTTTATAGCAGCACTTGGTTCCATTCTGAGTGTTCTTTTTCTCAAGAAGTAGCTTCCTATGTACCAGTTTCTGCTTTAGGTTAGGTGGTTGTCTGTATGCCAGGATTGGGGGTTTTGGAAAGATTTTTTTCAGTGTGGAATCCTCTAAGAGTAGTGGCTATAAGTCTTTTATGATTTTTCGTATCCCTTCCACAGCAGGGTTGTATTTGACTACTAGTGGGATACGTGATATATTTTTCTTCTCCCTGTATTGTAGTAAGTGTTCACGTGGAGTATTGAGGGCAGAGTTCATTTTTTTATTTATAATCCTTGTTTTGTAACCTTTTTCTCTGAATGATTGGGACAGTGTGATGAGGTGTTTGTCACGAACCTTGGTATCTGAGCTAATACTGTGGTATCTTGTAGCCTGACTGTAGATTATGGATATTTTAATGTGATTGGGGTGGGAGCTGGAGCTGTGGAGGTAGCTGCATCTATCTGTTGGTTTCCTGTATACAGATGAGTGCAGTTTTCCATTTGTGATGGATATTGTTGTATCCAGGAAGCTGACACAGTCTCTAGAAAAGTTCATTTTAAGCTTGATTGATACATGAAATAGATTAAATGATTTATGAAAATGTTCAAGGTTTTTTTCTCCTTCTGTCCATATGATGAATATATCATTGATGTAGCGAAAGTATTTGAAGGGTTTGTGAGGGTGAGTGGCTAGGAATCTCTGCTCTAAGTCATCCATGAAGAGGTTTGTGTACTGTGGTGCCATTTTGGTGCCCATGGCTGTTCCCATGGTTTGTAAGTAGATGGAGTGGTTGAAGATGAAATAATTGTGAGTAAGTATAAATTCTGTAAGTTTACTGACTGTAGAAGCACTATATGTCTGGTTAGGGCTGTTGGAGGAATTTAGTCAATTACATTGTATACTCCACATTCTTTATACATAGGTACACAGGTAAGCCTATATCCACACTTTTGTCTTTTTTTAACTTTTGTATTCCCCCTGTATATACAATTTCACATCTTTATAGATATTAATTCAATGTTGATATATAACTTTATGTCAGTATATGCTCTATGTATAGCTATATATTTCCCCTGTCTGTTCTCCTACACTGGACACTGTCTGCCTGTTACCTAAGCCCCCCTCATGATTTTTACGACACCTCCTCCTCTCCCTGCACTGTCTTCTTAGCTATTCTGTGTTTTAAGATACAATATGTAAATTCCATTGAATTGGTCAGTATTGCTTCAGACTTGATAAAGGAAGGAACTCTTCCAAAAGCTTGTCAACTTATAAATGTATAGTTAGTCCAATAAAAAAGTATCATTGCTCAATGCAATATTCTTGTTATGTTGATATCTAAATCTCTGGACTAACATGGCTACTCCAGTCAACGTATATATATATATGGTCTAGATATCTAAAAGTACTTAAAACAATTACATATAGTGACTAAATAAGTGAAAAAATAAGAGAAAAATTAATGCAGAGTACATGTATAAAAAAGCTACATATATAAGAGGGACATCTCCCTTAATATGATAGACCATACAAATCACAATCTCAAAATCAATAAAATAGTTTAGAAGAAAATCTATGAGCAAAAAGATTAACCCCTTGAGGACTGATGATGGTCCTGAACCGTCATGACTTCCGCCGAAATACTGCTGTTACTATCTGCCAGGCATGTGAGGCATATAGTAACAGCCACATATTATGTTTGTGACGGTGTTACAATGTCACTATTGATAAATTTTAAAAATATATATTTTGAAACAGCAATGTCCTACTTGTACTTATAGCCCTATAACTTGTAAAAATAGCAAAAAAACAGGTAAACAATGTTTGTTTTTAAACTCAGGACAACATTTGGAATCTATTTAGCAGTTTTTTTTCATTAGCTTTTGTAGATGAATAAACGATTAAGTAAAAGTCAAAAAACATGTTTTTTTTTTCATTTTTCACCATATTTTATTATTTTTTTAAAAGTAAATTATATGACATGATACAAATAATGGTATGTAAAGAAAGCCCTTCTTGTTCTGAAATAAACAATATATTATTTGTGTGGGAACAGTAAATGAGAGAGAGGAAAATTACAGCTAAACACAAACACCACAAAAGTGTTAAAACAGCCCTGGTCCTTAAAGGGACACTAAACCCAATGTTTTTTCTTTCATGATTCAGATAGAGCATGACATTTTAAGCAACTTTATAATTTACTCCTATTAGCAAATGTTCTTCATTCTCTTGGTATCTGTATTTGAAATGCAAGAATGTTTAGATGCCGGCCCATTTTTGGTGAACAACCAGCGTTGTTCTTGCTGATTGGTGGATAAATTCATCCACCGATAAGAAAAGTGCTGTCCAGAGTTCTGAACCAAAAAAAAACCCGTAGATGCCTTCTTTTTCAAATTAAGATAGCAAGAGAACAAAGCAAATTTGATAATAGGAGTAAATTAGAAAGTTGCTTAAAATTGCATGCTCAATCTGAATCACAAAAGAAAACTTTTGGGTTCAGTGTTCCTTTAAGGGGTTAATAAAAAATGCAAAAGAGTCAGACTGTTTGGTTCAGTGTAACGCTTTGTCTCTAACTTCAAATGTATATAGCGGCATAAGTTATTGCAAGATGTTACGGCAACAGTCATGTGGGGTAAGACAGACCTCAGAGTAGATAATATAATGGAAATATCTGTCCCACTCGTAAGTGCGGACACCTTTTCACTTTAGGTAGTCGGATGTTGTTCTGAAGGACCCTAGGCCATATTTGCTGCTTACCTCGGCGTCCTTCTCCAGCAGGTACCTCCTTACTTTCATCTAGTGGGACAATATTTAAGTAGTCAGATATTTGGTCACGGACCCTTGGCCACAATCATGGCTTACCTCTGTGTCCTTTCTCCAACAGTTTCTTCCTCTCTTCTGCTTAGTGGGGCGGTCCTGTGATGTATAACGTCAATATTGGTCCAATGGAAATGAATAGAATGAAGATCCTGTAGCACACTGATAGCATGATTGGAGCACTTTACAATAATGTTAATGAACAGCCATTAAAAGTCTTTTTATTCCTCGTACCTCCATCTGTGTATTCAGACTCCTCAGGTCAAGGCAGAGTACAAGTGCAGGTGTGGTAATATGTCCAGTTGACACGTTTCACCGTTAGTAAGGGCTTTATAAAAAATAATGTGTTTAAGGGCAAAAAATATGATCACGCCAGCACTTATACAATATACTGTAAGACATTATGTCTACAATCTTTGAAATAATGTATGATTCATATTAGTTTAATTATTGGATATATAAATTAAAATTTATATATTCTTGCTTGATTTATTTATTATTTTAAATAAAAAATATGTTTGTAAAATGGATATTTATTTTATAAAAGACAGTTGCATTATAATTATAGTATCACATAACTGCATGCCTGTTAAGTAATAAAACAGTTCTAGCACTAATGCCTTTTGTAACATGAAGTTCTTGCTATTGGCTGATTCTTGGATTTTAGTGTGTGGTGGAGATCACATGAAGAGCAGGGCCCCCCGAAGAGAGACAAAGAAAAGAAGATGGAAGATGAGGAGTGGAGGTGGTGGAAGAAGCCACAGAAGACCACCTCCGCCACTGCGAAGATGGGCTCATGGAGCGCCCCACCATTGAAGAAGATTGTGGAGTGGAGGCGGCGGAAGATGCCATAGAAGTTCACCTCTGCCACAAAGTTGGGCCCCGGTGCCTGGACCTTGAATGAAGATGTGCCGGAAGTCCGATCAAGAAGAGCAAGAATCCCCATCACATGTGAAAGAGCTAAGATTAGTCTAAGCAAAGTCTTTTAGTGTTGGGTATAATTATTTTTTTATTTTGTATAAATGAGTTTATTTTTTTTCTATTAGGGGGTTAATAGTTAGGACTTGCGGTGGGTATATGTAATTAAAAGACACTTCCGCTGTGTTGCTATAGAACACTGGTTTTCAAACCTGTCCTCAGACCTCCTTTAACAGGTCAGAATATCTGAACTGGAGCACAAGTGAAATAAGCAGCTGATTAGCAAACATGGTAATTTAACCTGTTCTCATCCAAGGTAATCTTGAAAATCTGGACTGTCTGGGAGGTCTGACGTGACAGTGTATAGACTAACATCTCAGCCAGGTATTAACATTTATAAAAAAAAATTAACATCCTTTTTACTGCAATTAGTTTTCAGTAGCCAAACTCCACCCACCATTTGCCTTATTTGGAGGTGCCAATCTAGGGTTTTAATTTACAGACAACAAGGCTAACCGCCGTCATAAGGTTAATTTAAAATACATTCAGCTAGATTACGAGTTTTGCGTTATGAGGGTTGCGGTGTTAACTTGCACGTTATTCTCACTGCTAACTTACATACATCGCTGGTTTTATAGGTTTTTACAAACCCGGCGTTAAAAGGCGAGAAGTGAGTGTAGAGCAAAATTGTGCTCCATACCGCACTCCAATACCAGTGCTGCTTAAGTCAGCGGTGAGCTGATGGTCGTTGCTTGCGCACGATATCCCCATAGACATCAATGGGGAGAGCCGGCTGAGAAAAAGTCTAACACCTGCCAAAAAGCAGCATAAATCTCAGTAACGCAGCCCCATTGATTCCTATGGGGAAACTCAAAGTATGTTTACACCTAACACCCTAACATGAACCAGAGTCTAAACACCCCTAATATTACACTTATTAACCCCTAATCTGCTGCCCCTGACTTCGCCGACACCTGCATTATACTATTAACCCCTAATCTGCCGCTCCGGACATCGCCGCCACCTAAATTATACGTATGAACCCCTAATCTGCTGCCCCCAACATCGCCGACACCTACATTATATTTATTAACCCCTAATCTGCTGCCCACAACATCGCCAAAGCCTACATAATGTTATTAACCCCTAATCTGCCGCCCCAACGTCGCCACCACTATAATTAACATATTAACCCCTAAACCGCCGTACTCCCGCATTGCAAACATTAGTTAAATATTATTAACCTCTAATCTGCTGCCACCTATCTACATCGCTGCCACCTACCTACATTTATTAACCCCCAATCTGCCGCCCCCAATGTCACCGCCACTATATTATATTTATTAACCCCTAAGTCTAAATCTAACCCTAACCCTAACACCCCCTAACAAATATAATTTAAATAAATCTAAATACAGATTCCTATCATTACCTAAATAATTCCTATTTAAAACTAAATACCTATAAAATAAACCCTAAACTAGTTACAATATAACTAATAGTTACATTGTAGCTAGCTTAGGGTTTATTTTTATTTTACAGGGAAGTTTGTATTTATTTTAACTAGGTAGAATAGTTACTAAATAGTTAATAACTATTTAATAACTACCTAGCTAACATATATACAAATTGACCTGTAAAATAAAACCTAACCTAAGTTACACTAACACCTAACACTACACTACAATTAAATAAATTACCTAAATTAAATACAATTAACTAAATTAAATACAATTACCTAAATTACAAAAAACAAACAAAAACTAAATTACAGAAAATAAAAAACAAATTACAAGATCTTTAAACTAATTACACCTAATCTAATAGCCCTATCAAAATAAAAAAATAGTAATTTTTCTTTAGATTTATTTTAATTATATTTAATTTAGGGGGTGTTAGGGTTAGACTTAGATTTAGGGGTTAATAAATTTAATAAAGTTGGGGGCGGCAGATTAGAGGTTAATAAATGTAGATAGGTGGCGGCGATGTTAAAGACAGCAGATTAGAGGTTAATAATATTTAACTAGTGTAGGAGTGCGGGAGTGCGGCAGTTTAGGTGTTAATATGTTTATTCTAGTGGCGGCGATGTCCGGAGCGGCAGATTATTGGTTAATAATTTTATTTTAGTGTTTGCGATGCGGGAGGGCCTTGGTTTAGGGGTTAATAGGTAGTTTATGGGTGTTAGTGCACTTTTTAGCACTTTAGTTATGAGTTTTATGCTACAGCTCATAACTACTGACTTTAGATTGCGTTACGAATCTTGACGGGGTAGGGTGTACTGCTCACTTTTTGGCCTCCCAGGACAAGCTCGTAATACCGGCGCTATGGAAGTCCCATAGAAAAAAGACTATACGCAATTTGCGTAATTTGATTTGCGGTAAGGCCAAAAAGTGTGCGGTGCCCCTAAATCTGCAAGACTCTAGTCGATTGTTTTGCAATTATCATTTAAAGCCTTGAATTAGAAATTGCTCAATTTTCAGAGCTAAATTACATGAAAAAGGGCAAAATAAATAATGAAAGTATATTTCAAAGTTAATTTATTATACATAACTAAATATTTTATAAACAAACATCAAGGTTTTTACTGTCCATTTAGTTTTGATATGTTAATATCCTGGGCTTTTTTTTATATAACGATATTAATACATAAAAAATGTCTTGCACCTTTGCTTAGCAATGATACACGTATTTACTTTGAAAATACTAACGATTACAATTTTTCTTTGACTTGGTTGCCAGCCAGGCCTCACATAATCCACAGCTTCCACCAGTTCAAGGTTGCTCATTATTATTTTTGAATTTCCTATAAGAAGTTTAACTTTACATAGTATGACAAAATAATAAAAAAAAACTTTGAAATATACTTTCATTATATATATTTTCCTTTTTTCCTTCCACTCGTGAAATCATGTATTTTTATACTTTAGTAAGACTTGCTAGTGCATACTCAGAAACATAACCCTGCTACATTATACATAGTTGTTGCCTGATCTATCACTTAGTAGTCTAAGCAGAAGAGATAAGATGATGCTTTTAATAGGACATTTCACTTGATACAGTCAAGCAATGTAAATGTTTCTAACAAAATGACAGATTTTGTAAACAGACCTTTTGAGCTAATATATCATTATATATATATATATATATATATATATATATATATATATATATATATATATATATATATATATATATATATATAATCCAAAATGAGAGACCACACTCATAGGTCTTATAGTTCCACCAAAGTGAAATTTATTCCCAGTAACGTTTCAGGGTTTCCCCCTTTATCAAACAGGAAACCCCGAAACGTTACTGGGAATAAATTTCACTTTGGTGGAACTATAAGACCTATGAGTGCGGTCTCTCATGTTGGATTATAAGTATATTTATGTACCGGCACCTGGGCATGAAATAAAGAGCGACAGTGCTTGGTACAGGAAACTTGGCTATTAGCCAGACCAAAATTTTACTTGCAACTTTTGATCCCCCCAACTACCTGCCCACTAACCCAATCTCTCTTTGCATATGTTTAGCCAATGACACCTTATTGTGCAGTATTTTTTTAATACTGTTTTTGCATAGCAGTTATCAACATCAACTAGAGTTCTGGATGAAGACTTCAGCTGGACAGAATAAGGAAGTTGCTGAACTGAGAGAGTGCAGTGAGTGTTAACATTAATATATAGTCATAGCAGACCTGTATATATAACTATCATCTCTCCTCTATCTTTCTCCACTCCCTCCTCTCTTCAATCTGTGCCCCCCTGGAGGAGTGTATCGCCGGAAGGGAACGTGACCCCTATGCCGGCCAATGTAGAGGGTGGAGCCTAGCGGAGGCGGGACTTTTAGTTAGAGTAGCGGAGGAACAGACGTGCTCCATCTCCTCTCCCAAGTTGCTGCAACGGCAAGGCGAAGTTTGTGGTGCAGTTAGACTTGCAGTTGCAGAGGCTTGTGAGGAGAATGGAGAGTTTGTTAGCAGCGGTACCGAGGATGGCTGAGGAGAAGGGAACGGCGTGGCTTCAGGACTGTCTGGCGGCGGCGGATGCCACAGGAGCGAGGAGTGCAGTTGAAGATCGAGAGGAGCAGCGCGGAAGGCCGGTGAGGAGATTGAGGCCACCAGCCAGGTTGTCGGCGGACACGGGAGGAGTCGGATCAGCGATGGGCAGATGGCGGGAGCAAGTGGGCCCAGGCACCAGGCGGTGAGGAGTTGGGAGGCATCGGAGTCACGGGAGCAGGTGGCGGTGTGTGCGGCGGATGCCGGCAACACGAGGCGATCAGCAGGCGGGAGCAGGAGGACGGCAGGTAAGGCCAAGGAGCTGGTGGGGCTGGGCCTTGATCAGGGCGGCATGTTCAAAAGGCGGGAGCAGACGGCACAGGCCTTTAGACCCTTAGGAGGCAGGGAAGGAGGCACGGCAGAGGAGAACACTCCTTTGGCTGATGCGGGGAGGGATCCGGAGGAGAGTGTGGTCACAGGAGGCAGCGGGCTTGTGGGGCAGGCAGGAAAGGGAGCTTAAGTGCAGGAACAGGAGTTAAGGAGGGAGTGGTGCGAGGGAGAAGATAGGGCCTGCAGTGGGCGTAGAGTATGTAAGGGGAGCTCAGGGAAGAAAAAAGGGGGTGAGTGTAAGGCCAGGCGGCAAAGGGAAGGGACCAGTTAATAAGGCCTCAGTAAGGAATAAGGGGAGAGGCAGGGGCAGAGGAAGAGGGAGGGAGCTTGGTGGTTTGGAAAGGCAGGGGGAAGGGCAAGGGGCAGCTAATGTGATATGTTTGAATTTTGCAGATGCTGGGGATGAACAGGAATTGCAGGTGGTTGGAGGGGCAGAGGCCTCTGCAGGAAAGTCAAGGCCGGACCAGGATTGTGACGCACTGTGGGTGGATCACTGCTACAGTGATTTTGAGATGGAGGATCCTGGAGAAGGGACATCGTCTGGACTGGTGGCAACACGGCAGGTAGGAGACCTGGCTGCTTTGGAGCAGTTGCTCTGCTCATTTGGTTCAGTACAAGGGGTGGGAAGGGACAGGGATGGTAGAGTAGAAGTAAGTTCCAGGGATAGGAGTGTTAGGAGGGGGGGAGAGGATGGTAGGCAGGTAGGGTCCAGGGATAGGAGCGTTAGGAGGGGGGGATTGTAGGCAGCATAGGTGTCTCACTGCCTCCCCTCCACAGATACGGCATCAGAGAAGGGATTCTCTGACGTGCCAGAGCCCACGGAGGTCAGGTGCTGGACAAGTCTCGCTCGCCCCGGGAAGGTTGGTGAGAGCAGCAGATCGGAGCGGCAGGAGGAGGAGGTCCAGGTCACCCACCCCTAGGAGGAGGGTCACGAGGCCAAGGGAGGCGGCAGCGGAGCGGCATGAGGCCGGGACATTGGGGGGAGCGGTGGAACAGGCAAAGGAAGGAGAGCTGATGGCACCCAGGATAGCAGGTGAGGGTGCTCATACAAGTAGGAGTGTGGATGTGAGCGCGCAAGGGTTGAGTGGAGGCCAGAGTTATTTGATGAGTGGCTTGAGGGACCTTCTGGTACAACTGGAAAAACAGCTGGCAGGGCAGCCTGTAGGAGTGGGACAACATGTGATAGCGTGAGGCGTGGAGGCTGGTGCGAGAACCCGGGAGCAGTGGGTGGGGGGGGCTGCTGAGGCACAGCATAGTGCGACTAGTACGGGAAGCATGCTGAAGGTGGCGGAGAGTGCAATGAGGAGGCCGTGTTTGTGCTCCATCGGCCAATTAGGAATACACTTGTCACAGGATGTTAAGGAGAAGATTTGGAAGAGGGAATTCCTGGAGATCTTTTCGCTGCTTCCGATGGACCAGATGCTTGAGATAAAGGAGGATGGGAAAGGGGATAAGGAAAAGAAGGAGGAAGACGAGAGGAAGAAAAGGTACCGAAAGCTACCGAAGACATTGACCAATTGGTCAAGGACCTTTTGTATTTTAGCAGCGGTTATCGGGGAAAGATTCCCTGATCAGTGCTCAGCTTTGTTTTGCTACTATGATGAAATTGCGGGGGCTTATCGTACATATGGGGGATTGGTGTGGTGGCGGTACGACAAGCAGTTCCGGCAGTGGTTGGCGGTCCGGCCAGAGATGAGGTGGGATGATAGGGACATGGGTATCTGGCTTGAGTTGATGACCCCATTGCGGGGTGGAAGTTCCTTTCGTAGCTCAGGTGGACATTTGGGGGGAGGGACACAAGGGGGGGCCGGGGGTGCGGGTAGTGGGGCTGAAGGAACATCAGCAGCCAGTAGGAAGGGGCTCTGTTTCCAATTTAATGATGGGCAGTGCAGATTCGGGAGTGGGTGCAAGTTCAAGCATGCCTGTTCGGGGTGTGAGAGGGCCCACCCTTCGGCCAGATGTTTCAAGAGAGGTGCAGGGGTCGGGAGAACAGGGGAGGCTGTTGCTAAGGGCACGGACGCCAGTGAGGGTAAGAAGGATGGTGCCTTGGCTAGACCGCTACGCTAAGGTTAGGGGCAAGGCGAGGGATGCAGAGTTGCTAACTGGGTTCAGCTCTGGGTTTCGGATACCATTTGTAGAAGGGGGTCAGGTTGAAATTTCGGGTAATTTGCATTCAGCTAGGGAGTTTCCAGGGATTGTGCAGGGGAAATTGGATAAGGAAGTGGCATTGGCGAGGATGGCGGGCCCGTTTAGTCATCCGCCGTTCAGGAACCTGAGGGTTTCTCCACCACTGGGCATTGTGCCTAAGAAAGCGGTGGGTCAGTTCCGTATGATACACCATTTATCATATCCCAAAGGAACATCAGTGAATGATGGCATTGATCCTGCAGTAGCAGTGGTAAGGTATGCCTCATTTGACAAGGCGGTAGCACTGGTCAGGGCAGCGGGGCAAGGGGCACTGTTGGGTAAAGTAGATGTGGAGGCGGCCTTTCGGCTGTTGCCGGTGCACCCGGTGTGTCATCATTTGTTGGGTTGTTTTTTCCAAGGGGCATTCTACATGGATTTGTGCTTTGCAATGGGATGTTCCATATCGTGTGCGTACTTTGAGAAGTTCAGCACTTTTGTGGAATGGGTGGTGCGGCAGATGGCTGGTTTGTCATCTATTGTTCACTACCTGGATGACTTCTTATTCATCGGTAAGGCGGGTTCATTGGATTGTCAGAGGTTGATGGAGCATTTCTTTCAGGTGGCGGGTGATTTGGGCATTCCAGTGGCACATGAGAAGACGGAGGGCCCGGTGACATTGTTGAGTTTTCTGGGTATTGAGATTGACACCATCCGGATGGAATGTCGTTTGCCGGAGGACAAGGTGGTGGATTTGTCGGGCATGATTGAAGGGGCTTTGAAAACAAAGAAGATGCAGCTGCGGGAGGTGCAGTCCCTGGTGGGAAAACTGAATTTCACATGCAGGATCATCCCAGTTGGAAGGGTTTTCTGTAGGAGACTGTCGTTGGCCATGGTGGGATGTACGGAACCTAGGCATTAGATCCGATTTGCTGCAAACTTAGAGATTACCGCAACCTTGGCAAGCGGCTCTTGACCCGGAAAACCCAGAATCTGTGTGGGCGTTGAACTCCTGACCTCCTGGAATGCCGTAGCCGTGACGGCGGATCAAGCCGAAAATAGTAGCAAAAACAAAAAATAGGCAGGCACTCTCCAAACCGCAATAGTGTTTAAAAACAATAACACTTTATTAGAACAATATTAAAATAATACATGCAGACAAGGCAGTATAGGTGACAGACAGTCTAACATGTTTCACGCCACAACAGGCGCTTACTCATAGACTAAAGTCTGTGTCTAAGCTCAGCACTTTTATTTGAAAATGATTAACCCCCTCACATCCAAAAAAAAAGGAAAATAGATAGAGTAAAAACAAAGCCTATATATGAGACACTGGAAGTTCTATAGCTTGGATTTATAACATTAAAATTATAAATACCTACTTGGACTTTATTTACCTAGCATCTAATTTATCTCTGTGTTGGTAACATCTTAAATTAAAAAAGATAGATAGTTGATATACACTTAGAGAATGATAAGAAAGTAAAAATATTATTTGTAAACAGTTATTACAAACCTTTGTTGCAACAAACTGCAACAGGTGATAGTATTTAAACAGTACAATTTAGACAATACAGTCTAAGGATACACAGATATTATAAACTATACTCTTCAAATTATGCAAAAAACACGATAATCGAAACATTTTTGAAACATTCTTGAATATGAATATGATATTTTAAAGTTGTTGTGAACCAAATTATTTTTAATAGGATTTGTATGTTATATTTGGAACGCATCTTCCCTAAAGAAGACTGATATAAGTATTATTTGCACCAAGCAATAATTTCTCAGGGTTTTCCACACTTCTGGATATAAATAAATTTGTACGAAAGCTAACTTTAAAAAGGTATTTTGCCTTAAATGATAAAAACAGTGATAACTTTGTTTCCGGTAGTGTGGTTGATCATAAGAAATATGAAAAAAGAAAACATGTAGAATTTGAAGAGGCATATACATTGATCACTTTAGTGAATATGTATAATGATGATAATTCACAGTTCCCTACAGCAGCTCTACCTAAGCCTAAAAAACAGCATTCCAGTTTTTATCCCACTAATTTCAGAGGGCCTTTAATAAATGCATTTCAAAAAGCAGTACAAAAACATATTTTACAATTGGAAGAAAGTGTAGCTAACAATGCTACCTCCCCTAATCTGACAACTGTTGAACGTAAGGCTATTAAAAGCCTACAGCAGAACAACAATATTGTAATACGTAATTCGGACAAGGGAGGTAGCATTGTTATCATGAACAAAAGTGCATATTTTGATGAGGCATATAAACAACTTTTGAATGATAGCACATACCGTAAATTACCCAATAATCCTACTTTTATTTTTAAGAGAGAATTGGAAAAACTTATTAAAGATGGAATATTGTTGGGTATTTTTGATGAAAATGATATTAATGCGTTAATCCCTGCTAATCCTATTTGTCCTATTTTTCATCACGTACCTAAGATACATAAGGATGCGCGGTGTCCTCCGGGTAGACCAATTGTGGCAGGCATTGGCTCATTATTTGAGCCACTAGCTGAATGGCTAGATACCATCTTACAACCTATTGCCATGTCACAGTTGAGCTACCTGCAGGACACCTTGCATCTCTTGTCTACCTTAGAACATACAAAATGGCAGACTGAGTATTCTTGGGGAGTTATAGATATAACTTCTTTGTACACTTCCATTCCCCAAACACAGGGCATTTTGGCCGTAAGGTATTTTTTGTAGAGAGATTCTGTTTACACTACGGTAGAGATAAATTATATCTGTGAGGCTCTACAATTTTTGTTATCACATAACTACTTTTTATTTAACAATGAATATTTTTTACAGATATGTGGCAAAATTTGCCCCCTCCTTTGCCAATATCTATGTAGCATGGTGGGAGCAGGTACATCTTTATTCTCTTGACAATCCTTGGTGTGATAAAATAGCACTTTATTATGTTGACATCTCCACACCAAGTTATGTAGCTGCAGAGGTCAAGTTGCTATGCATAAGATAGCCCCCCCCCCTATGGCTACTATACACAGGTATCTTCAGCCCTACTGTAGCTGATACTGGTACCACTGAGTTAGCGGGCTCTAGCCTGATGATGTTTATACTACTATTAGTACGTTTTAGATTTTCACATGATGACAAGGTTCCTTAGAAGCATATAGGTACAATATAAAATATCACGCCTTGTTTATACCTCTATATTTTTCATGCCCCCCTTTTATCATAGGGGTTTATAGTTCTGCTTCTCGCCATTACATATTAAGTCTGTGTATCTGAAATCTCCCAACCATGCATCCTGCACGTCTACTGTGTGTTAAAGCACTAATTTATAACACCTTTGCAGAGTGTTGAACTGTGGACTGCAAACAGAACCATCCTTTTAAGCCCCTTGGGCTGTCTGCTTATATCTTCACTGAGTTAATGCTGTTTTGTGAGGGTTACATTAATAATAGTTCTTTATGTGACTGTGCAAGTTATGTTAACCATTAAGATTTTTGTGCATTGATCCACTACATATTTTCTGTCGGTTACACATCCGCAGCTTTGCACTTGGACTGCATTCCTTTCACTGATGTCTCCTATGAACATAGAGTAGTTTTCTAAACAGCTACAGAGGGTACTAGCTCCCCTCTGAAATGTGCCCCTATACTCCATTAGGACAGGTGACCGAATGAAACACCTGTATGTTAAAAGTGCTAGGGGTAACATTTCATAAGGCAGAGTAGATCTGAACCACATAAGCGATGATTATTTCGACATGTTGCTAGTCCTTTCCTTTCTAGTTTTGTGTCAGGGCTGTCCATCTGGTCTAATATAAATAATAGTTCCGACTATTGCTGTCTCTACTAAGTTTAAAGATATATATCGTAATACAGGGCGGAAAGGCAGGTTTATTATGTACGCATACCTAAATATATCTTAACCCCCTGTATATTCCTGGAATTCTGCTCCAAGATACACAAGTATTTGTCAATACCATTTGCTACATGTAAAATGGTCATACTACTAGTTAATCTAGTCATCTCCTTAATAGAGACTTTGACCTTAAGTATCCATCTCCTACTTAATAGAACAATGAGTCTAATACAGTGTCCCCAGATGACAAGTACTAATTATGTATTTCGCAGTAACTAGTAATATAGATACAGCTTGTAGACACCTCCAAGAACTTATATAAGGCTCATCCCCCCCCCACACACCCCCATGTTTGACTAGCGGTGCTTATCCGCTGAATATCCCCCCCCCCCCCCCCATACTCTAAAGCTACTTACCTATTTACCAGTTTTCTTCACTATGGCCTTAGTGGCCGTATGGCCTGAGAGTTGGTTGCTAACTGGTTAGTCATTTATGTTACTTATCATAAAAACGAGGTTTCATTAGCCTACTTATTGCATACTGTATAATTTTTGAAAAATGATATTCAATTCTCGCTGTATTTTTCATTTATGATGCACACAGGCGATTTCTGTTATATGTTTTTTTTTTCTGCAAAACCGCAATAAAAATGTGCGCTATATCGATGACCTGTTGCTTATATTCAAAATGCCTATGGATGATGGCTCATTTCAAGACTTCATCTTATACTGTGATAACAATGAGATGAACTTAAGATTCACTGGTGAATATAGTAAAGAACAAGTTAATTACTTGGATTTATCATTAGAAATTAAAAATAACAACATTACCACTAGGACTTATAGAAAACCAACAGCAGGCAATACAATTTTGCATGCTAAATCCCAGCATCCTCAACACTTAGTACAATCAATTCCCAAATCACAATTTATAAGAATTAGAAGAAATACAAAATTGGATGAGATATATGAAAAGCAGTCTGTAAATCTTAAAGATAGACTAATTAAGAGGGGATATAAATCTAAAAAGTTAGAAGAAACAAGAACAATAATAAAACATTATGATGGCAAGCCAAAAAGGAATGAGAATGAAAGAAATCTAGCATTTGATGATGCCATTGTTTTTTCAACCCCATTTAGTCCACAGTATAATCAGGTAGTGCAGATAATTAAAAAACATCTTAACCTGTTAAAAGCTGACGAAGTTTTAAAACCATTTATAAAAAAATGTAAATTTGTATCCAAAAAGTCAAAAACTTTGGCACAAACACTGTCTCCAAGCTTGGTAAAAAACACTACAGATAAAAGTCAACAAGCCAATAGGTGGCTCAATAAGAAAGGTACCTTTAAATGTGGTACTAGAATATGCTTGGCTTGCCCTAATATTTTGCAGAGAGATAACTTTGTATGCTCAGTTAATAAGAACATTTATCCGATAGATTTTTATGCCAATTGTAATTTTAAATATGTTATTTATTTACTTACATGTAATATTTGTTTTTTTCAATACATAGGGAAAACTACACGCACAGTAAGAACACGCTTTAATGAACATATAAGGGATGTTAAAGACTTCTGCAAAGACTCTGCTGTGGCGGATCACTTTAATAATGTACATTTTATGAACAAAGCAAATTTATCATTGCAAATTATAGATCTAGCAACAATGCCAATAAGGGGAGGCAATAGAGATAAGATACTGGAAAAGAGGGAACTTTTTTGGATTTTAAAATTATGTACATGCTCACCATTGGGCATGAACAGGGAATGTGACATTAGTTACTTCATAGACAATTGACTGCAGTTCCCTCCTTTATCTTACTCATTTGCTTGTCCCTTATAAAATAAGAGCTATATATTTATGGAGTTTATAATAACTTTCATCAAATAATACATTATATCAGTCTTCTTTAGGGAAGATGCGTTCCAAATATAACATACAAATCCAACTTTAAAATATTATATTTAAGAATGTTTCAAAATTTTTTCGATTATCGTGTTTTTTGCATAATTTGAAGAGTATAGTTTATAATATCTGTGTATCCTTAGACTGTATTGTCTAAATTGTACTGTTTAAATACTATCACCTGTTGCAGTTTGTTGCAACAACGGTTTGTAATAACTGTTTACAAATAATGTTTTTACTTTCTTATCATTCTCTAAGTGTATATCAACTATCTATTTTTTTTAATTTAAGATGTTACCAACACAGAGATAAATTAGATACTAGGTAAATAAAGTCCAAGTAGGTATTTATAATTGTAATGTTATAAATCCAAGCTATAGAACTTCCAGTGTCTCATATATAGGCTTTGTTTTTACTCTATCTATTTTCCTTTTTTTTTTTTTGGATGTGAGGGGGTTAATTTGATTGCCTCATTTTCAAATAAAAGTGCTGAGTTTAGACACAGACTTTAGTCTATGAGTAAGCGCCTGTTGTGGCGTGAAACATGTTAGACTGTCTGTCACCTATACTGCCTTGTCTGCATGTATTCTTTTAATATTGTTCTGATAAAGTGTTATTGTTTTTAAACACTATTGTGGTTTGGAGAGTGCCTGCCTATTTTTTGGTATTGGATCCGATTGTCTGCGGCTTTGAAAGAGGATCTGAAGGTGTGGCAGTTGTTTTTGGCAGATTTTAATGGCAGGATCCTGATTCAGGAGCTGGTGGTAACCAACGAGGAGTTGCACTTGTTTACGGATGCAGCAGGGGCAGTGGGTTTTGGGGCGTACTGTCAAGGGAGCTGGTGTGCAGGGCGATGGCCCGATGAATGGTCGAAGGGTGGGCTTACAAAGAACTTGGTGTTCTTGGAGCTTTTTCCTTTGGTGGTGGCCTTGAAGGTTTGGCGAGATAGAGTGCGGGATAGGAAAGAGGTATTTCATTTGGATAATTTGGGGGTGGTGTATGCAATTAATCAACTGGCATCCAGCTCGCTGCCAGTTGTGCGCTTGCTCAGGTTGTTTGTGTTGGAATGCATGCAGCTGAATGTGTTTTTTCGGGAGATGCATGTAACATGTTGCCTTAATGTCATTGCTGACGCTCTTTCTCACTTCCAGTGGTCACGATTTCGGGAAGTAGCTCCGGAAGCAGAGGAGGAAGGAGTCTGCTGTCCCCTGGAACTGTTGGAATTGTATTTCTTGAATTAGCTGAAGTGGCCCGGGGAGCGTTAGCTGAAGGTACGTGGGAGGCTTACGTGAGAACTTGGGGGCAGTGGCTAAAAAATTTGAGAGAGTCAGGAGTGCAGGTGTCAGAAGAGGGGTGCATTCAAGTATTGTTAGCATGGATTAGAGAATGGGGGACGCTAGGTGTTTCAAAATCAATGGTAAAGCGGAAGGTGGCGGAATTGGCTTTCCTGTTAAAGCTTTTGGGATGGAGGGATTTCACCAAGTTGTTTGTGATACAGTTGGCGGTGAGAGGTGTCTGTAAAGGGAAAGTGACTAGGGACAGAAGGGCCCGGTAGTTTTCGAAACACTGGTGCAGTTGGTTGGGAAGTTAGAGAGTGTATGTTATTCAGAGTTCGAAACACTGCTGTTTCGGGCGGCTTTGTATTAGCCTTTCTTGGGTCTTTCAGGGTTTCTGAGCTGGTAGGGAGTAACAGGAAGGATGTGGGGGGCCTGAAGGCCAAGGTTGTGTCGATTAGAGATGGGGTGGTGTGGATTTGGCTCCGGAAATCTAAGACGGACCAGGAGGGGTCGGGACGGTGAATCAGGATTTGTGAGACACGGGGGGTTTGTTGCCTGGTGACTTCCTTGGCGGCATTCTTGAAAGTGCGGCCCAACGAGTTTCAGCCTTTGTTGGTACATAGGGATGGGTCGTCGGTATCACGTTTCCAGTTTTTGGTGATTTTCCAGCGGGCCTTGGCGGGGTTGGGGTACGAGGCGGGAGAATTCAGTACGCACTTGTTCAGAATCGGGGGCGCTACAGAAGCCGCTAGTTTGGGGTTAGGTGAGAGTGTGATTAGAAGAATAGGTGGTTGGAAGTCTGGATGTTTTCGGTTGTATGTGAGGCCGGAATTGAGAGTTTAGAATTGTGTTTGTTTTTCAGGTCCAGTTCATTGTTGGATTGTAGGGCATTCCTATATTTATTGGGCCCATAAGGCAGCAGCAGTGAAGAATAACGGGACGCAGCTGAGTTTGTCTGAAGACATGGTGGTGTTGTGGTGGATGGGGATCCGAGGCTTGAGATCAAGACTCTTGAGAAAGGCCTTGTTAAAGGCCGAAACGCGTAGACACAGACATACTGGTAAGCTTATCTCCTATTTTCTACAAAGTGTAAAAGCTTTATTGCACCATTGTTTGTTTGTTCTTATTTACAGGTCACAGGATGCTCCACACGGTTAAGATATTTTTTCACTGACAAATTATTTATTTTTTCATTGACATTATTGTTTTTACTGACATTAGTTTTTTATATTATCACGAGTGACTATTTGGATACACGTTTTGATATTGTATATGGCTCCACTTATAGCTATTTGCTACAACTTTTTCTTATGGATTTACATTATCTGATATTTCTTTCACATTGAGGATTGGATTATCTCCGTGGGCTCACATTTCTTCAAGTTTTGATTTATATCCCCTTTTTTTGGAAAAAAATTTTTTATTGGATCATCTTTTTACCACATTTAGGACTATCATTTTATACACCTTTTTGAACACTATTTGCGCCTATAATTTCCATTGGCCACTGTTTTTATCTGTATATATATTTTTTTTGACACGTCATTGTATTATCTTGTGCTGGTTTATTGTATAAAATTCATGCCAGATTTCCAGGCCGGCCTAGTTAGTCCGTGTACTGTTCAGTTAGACATCTATTGTTTTTAAGTCTCTTTTATGTATCATGGATCCATGTTATTATCGTATGTGATTTTACATATATTAGAATGTTGTATTAAATTTTAAATTTTAATTCGTATTATACTCGACATCGCACTTATTTCACACACCAGCTTAGACATCTCCAGTATGCAGCTATAGTATTGCCGCACGATCTTATATCCTATTAAGCTTTTAGCGCTCCCTCCGTTACCTATTAACTCTGTTTCACCCAGTCCGCTAGGGGACCATATGGAGGAGAGCATTAGGATACTACAGCGCTCAGGTCACCACATTCTACTACTGTCCTAAGATAAGAGGCAGCCTTCAAGGGCTTAGAAATAAGCATATAAACCTACCTAGGGTTAGCTTTCAACAAAGAATACCAAGAGAACAAAGAAAATCTGATGATAAAAGTAAACTGGAAAGATGTTAAAATTGCATGCCCTATCTGAATCATGAAAGTTTAATTTTGAATAGACTGCCCCTTTAACATTGAGATACATACATATATATGTGTCTAAAGATAGATATATTTGTATGTATGTATATATACTGTATATATTTTAATATGTATGTACATATTTACAAACGTTTGCATGCGAGCAATAAGGGGCTTACTCGTCAAGTTTACCACTGGTTTTACAAGTTGAAAGTAAATGCAATCGCTTGAGTGCAATTGCGATTTACGCTCAAATTATTACCGCGTCCTCAGTGCTCTGTTTAACAGTTTTGAGAAACAAAAAAGTGTCGCAAAACATATAAAAAATAAATTATAAAGTACAGTTACACTCATTATAACACCATCTAATAAAAATTGTTGAAAAATATTGCACACAAAAGTAAGGGCTCAAAGATATGATGATATCTCAGGTGTTAGAAAAAAAGGCAGGCAAAGGGCTCTGACATTGAGATACATACATAAACATGTCTAAAGATGGATATGTATGTATATATTTGTTAATATGTATTTACATATGTATTAATATGTGTATATATGTATTTACATATGTGTTAATATGTGTATATATGTATTTAATATGTATTAATATGTGTATATATGTATTTACATATGTATTAATATGTGTATATATGTATTTACATATCTATTAATATGTGTATATATATATATATGTATTAACATATGTATTAATATGTGTATATATGTATTTACATATGTATTAATATGTGTATATATGTATTTACATATGTATTAATATGTGTATATATGTATTTACATATATATATATATATATATATATATACACACATATAAACACATAAATACATATATATATACATTTATAGACATATATATAAGTGCATTGAAGCCCTTTGCAGTTAAGTAGAGGAAAACATGAAAAATCATATTTATGCAATGTTCATATTTAATAAAGTGTTATTCTGTGTGTTTACTGTAAATATTTAGCAATCTAAATGTAATTATCGAACAATAGATATTATTAGGAGATTAGGCTTTGTATATTTTATTTATTACCTTTTAACAAGGGATTGGATTTTGAAATTATTGTGCTGTTTTATTGTAGTTCTGGTGTCCTTAAACAATACAAAAACATATTGCTCAATTACTTAAGGTACACAAATATTAATAATAAGCACTTTTAAAGTAATAATTAATAATAAACTAGCGAAATTGATAACCCACAAATGCACGCCCATTATACCAATAATGTGCCTTTTGAAAGTCCTTAAAGAGACACACACAAATCTCTATGGTTTTGCAGTGCAATAGGATAATTGCACACATGTAACTTATTAGCATCACTGAACACTATAAAAAGGGATCAATCAACAAACAAGCCCTTCAACCCCTGTGATGTAATCACTAAACCACAAAAATGCCATTTTGTTTCTGATTAATAGTGTGCATTTCATTTTTCAATTACAAAATCAAGAGATTATTGATGCAGATAACAATTTTGTATTGTTTTAAGGAGGTAAATTTCAAGCTTCAGAAATATTAATATCAAAAACATTTGGGGAGTGTGATTACTGGAAAAAAAGAAGCCTACAATAGCAAATTGAAGTTCATAAATTATCTGTTGAAAAAAGTATAAGCTTGTGATCAACCCTTTAAAGGGACATGAAACCCGATTTTTTTCTTTCATGATTTAGAAAGAGAATACAATTTTAAACAACTTTCCAATTTACTTCTATTATCTAATTTGCTTCATTCTCTTGATATCCTTCAATGAAAAACATATATAGATAGGCTCGGTAACTGCTAATTGGTGGCTGCACATAGATACCTTGTTTGATTGTCTAGCCCATGTGCATTGCTATTTCTTCAATAAAGGATATTTGAAGAATGAAGCAAATAAGAGAAGAAAATTGGAAATGTGTTTAACCCCTTAATGACCACAGCACTTTTCCATTTTCTGTCCGTTTGGGACCAAGGCTATTTTTACATTTTTGCGGTGTTTGTGTTTAGCTGTAATTTTCCTCTTACTCATTTACTGTACCCACACATATTATATACCGTTTTTCTCGCCATTAAATGGACTTTCTAAAGATACCATTATTTTCATCATATCTTATAATTTACTATAAAAAAAAAAAAAAATATGAGGAAAAATTGAAAAAAAATACACTTTTTCTAACTTTGACCCCCAAAATCTGTTACACATCTACAACCACCAAAAAACACCCATGCTAAATAGTTTCTAAATTTTGTCCTGAGTTTAGAAATACCCAATGTTTACATGTTCTTTACTTACATGCTATTTCCAAACCATTTTTTTTCAAAATTAGCGCTAGTTACATTAGAACACTAATATCTTTCAAGAATCTCTGAATATCTATTGACATATATATATTTTTTTTTTAGTAGACATCCCAAAGTATTGATCTAGGCCCATTTTTGTATATTTCATGCCACCATTTCACCGCCAAATGCGATCAAATAAAAAAAATTGTTCACTTTTTCACAAATTTTTTCACAAACTTTAGGTTTCTCACTGAAATTATTTACAAACAGCTTGTGCAATTATGGCACAAATGGTTGTAAATTGTTCTCTGGGATCCCCTTTGTTCAGAAATAGCAGACTTATATGGCTTTGGTGTTGCTTTTTGGTAATTAGAATGCCACTAAATGCCACTGCACCACACGTGTATTATGCCCAGCAGTGAAGGGGTTAATTAGGGAGCATGTAGGGAGCTTTTTGGGGTAATTTTAGCTTTAGTGTAGTGTAGTAGACAACCCCAAGTATTGATCTAGGCCCATTTTGGTATATTTCATGCCACCATTTCACCGCCAAATGCGATCAAATTAAAAAAAAGTAACATTTTTCACAATTTTAGGTTTCTCACTGAAATCATTTACAAACAGCTTGTGCAGTTATGGCACAAATGGTTGTAAATGCTTCTCTGGGATCCCCTTTGTTCAGAAATAGCAGACATATATGGCTTTGGCGTTGCTTTTTGGTATTTAGAAGGCCGCTAAATGCCGCTGCGCATCACATGTGTATTATAGCTAGCAGTGAAGGGGTTAATTAGGTAGCTTGTAGGGAGCTTGCAGGGTTAATATCACATTTAGAGTAGAGCTCAGCCTCCCACCTGAAACATCAGACCCCCTGATCCCTCCCAAACAGCTCTCTTCCCTCCCCCACCCCACAATTGTCCCCGCCATCTTAAGTACTGGCAGAAAGTCTGCCAGTACTAAAATAAAAGCTATATTTGTTTTTTTTGCTGTGTACTATCCCCCCTTAGCCCCTAACCTCACTGATCCCCCCCAAACAGCTCTATAACCCTCCCACTCTACCTTAATCTGCGCCATCTTGGGTACTGGCAGCTGTCTGCCAGTACCCAGTTTAGAAGAAAACATGCTTTTTTTTTCATTTTTACTAATTTTTTCTGTAGTGTAGCTTCCCCCCACACCAAACCAACCCCCCACCCCTCCACGATCTCTTTTTGTGCTTTTGCACAAACAAGATTTGGGCATTTCTTATTAAAGATATTTTCCGTAGTGTAGCGGTTCCCACCCGCTCCCGCCCATGCACGCGCCCGCCCGCCACCCTCCTTGCACGCGCGCGCGCCCGCGCGCGCCCCCTAACGTTCCCGCCCCCGATCCCGCCCCCCTTGACTTCACAGCACACACCGATGGCCGCCCACCCGCCTCCCAAGCCGGCTCCCACCCACCAACGATACCGGCCATCGATGTCCGGTGCAGAGAGGGCCACAGAGTGGCTCTCTCTGCACCGGAAGGCCATGTAAGGTTATTGCAGGATGCCTCCATATCGAGGCATCACTGCAATAACCGGAAAGCAGCTGGAAGCGATCAGGATCGCTTCCAGCTGCTTTCCACACAGAGGACGTGCAGGGTACGTCCTCAGGCATTAACTGCCTTTTTTTTGAGGACGTACCCTGCACGTCCTCGGTCATTAAGGGGTTAAAATCATATTCTCTATCTGAATCATGAGATTAAAATTGTGGCTTTAATGTCCCTTAAATGTTTTGTTAGAGTGTTAAATTAGCTATTCATATTTGTTATTCAAAAGGACAAACTGACTTTACGTACCTTGTCACCCATCTTCACCTACTAATATGTAATTAAATAATATGTAATATTTCTTTATAGAGATGTGCATTTGGCTTGGGACAAATACAGATTCTGAATTTATGCTAAATCAGCGTTTCTGATATACAAGCAACCAAATACATTATGGGATGAAACCAACAAATGAGTAAATCGGTCTGCACAGTCGTACCATTTGCGCCAAAAAAAGGTGCAAAAAGGATGAGGAAAGAAATGTGATCATACAGGCTTGTGCAATCAAGCTGTAAATGGACAGTCTACTGACTTTATTGTTTAAAAAGATTGATACTGCCTTTACTACCCATTCCTCAGCTTTGCACAACCAACATTGTTATATTAATATACTTTATAATATCTAAAATTTTTACTCTTTGCCTGTCACTGAAGTCCCTAATGGCGGCCTTTATCTCAGTGCATTTTATTAGCTTTTCCCAGTAAGACAGTGTTATTTCATGTGTGCCATATAGAAAACATTGTTCTCTCTCCTGTGGAGTTACAAATGAGCCAGCGCTGATTAGCTAAAATCTAAGTTTGTAAATAACACTAATAATAGGGGGCAGTCTGCAGAGGTTTAGATACAAGGTAATCACAGAGGTAAAAAGTATGTTAAAAGCTTATGCAAAGCTGGGGAAAACAGGTTTATTGATTTGAAAGTAGGTTGTGTATTACAGGTTTAAAGTATTTACAGACATATATACACAAATATAGACATACATTAGTGCATTGGAGCACTTTGCAGTCAAGTAACTGAAAACACGAAAAATCATTTTATGCAATATTCAGATTTAATAAGGTGTTTAACTGTGTATGTACTGTAAATATTACCCATTCCAATGTTCTTCCCATAGGGGAATACATTCTAAGTATATATATATATATATATATATATATATATATATATATATATATATATATATATATATATATATATATATAGCTACACCTATGTAATCATCTGCATGTATAAGTATAGATATATATTTTACAAAAAAAAATCATATATATACAGAAATATGTATTTAAGAAAAAAAAGAACGTATTCTGCTATGTGCAGAACATTGTAATGTAAAATATTCATATTTCATGTTGGTTTAGCGCACATGAGAAAGTGTGACCAGGTTTTGTGTGCAAGTAAGGCTAAAGTATACGGAGGAATACGTTAACATGTTTGCAATATTCCAACTTTGGCTTTTTGTGTTGGGTTAGCTTGAGAGCTAAACATTTTTACTTTCAACTTGTACTATGCGCTCTTCCCGACATGCGCAAAAAGCCTCCGTCTAGCGAGTTAACGTTTGACCGGGAGTGAATTTATTTTAGAAATATCAATAGACATAAAGATTTGTAATCAAGCCCTTTATGGAGGTACATTTATTAAGCTGCTCTTGGCCAAAAGGATACAATTAAAATGGAGGTAAATTAAATGAGCTCTGTCTGTGAATGTTTAGTTGCAGGTGAAAGATAGAGAGTTAGAATCCCTTTCATGAAAGCAAAATCAGAGAGATACATTTTTAAATTGCACAGATAGGGAACAAATCAAATGTATACTGAAGAAATGTAAATTTGCATATTATAACATTTCCCCATAGTCTGTTTCTCTTTTAATGTTTCATAAGGCTCTCTTTGGCAATACTGTAAACAATGATATAAATAAGTTTGTTGTACTTAGACTCGAGGTTGCTTGATTAGTTAGGGGGAACTTATGTTTTGTACCGGTGAACCTAAGGACATTTATTTAGCCTAAATGCAATTGCAGAAAAAAAACTGGTCTATTTAGTAACTATGGTGCATTTTCATCTAATTCAGTCTTTCCCAACTTCAGTCCTCAGGACCCTTAACAGGCCAGATATGCATTATATCTGAACTATAGCACAGTTGAAATAATCAGCTGAAGGGTGAGATTAGGTTAGTATCCATGGTTACTGATCAGTTGATTATTTCACCTGTGCTCTAGTTGGGATAAAATGAATATCTGAAATGTTCAGGGTCCTGAGAAATGGGTTTGGGAAACACTGATCTAATTAATTTGGATAAGGTAAAGTACCTCATTCCCAAAATAAGTTAGGTTTAGTATTCTAGATCGTTGGTAGCTCAAGATAGTTAGAATCTGGGCACCATAAACTACTATATTCTATACTATACTATACTATATAGCCTAGGGATAACCATTTAGCTAGAGGAGGCAACTATTGTAATATAGACACTGATTTGAGTAATCTGAAGCTATAAAAATAATGCTTTAATTTGATTCTTTGGTATGGTATATTCATAAAGAACCACTGAACTAGACGAAGATAGACCAATGGTTCTTTATAGACAGATTTCATTCCAGTAGTTTCCCTTGCATCTATTATGTTGCTTTTTCTGTTTCTCTATAAATGATAGACCCATATAATGTAGACACTGATTTGCGTATTCTGAAGCTACAAAAACAAGGCTTTAATATAATTCTTAGGTATACTATATTCAAAATGGACCACTGTACTAGACAAAGATAGACCAATTGTTCATTATAGACATATTTCATTCCAGTAGTTTCTCTTGCATCTATTATGTTGCTTGTCTTTGTTTTTCTATAAATGATAGACCCATGTAATGTAGACACTAATTTGCATATTCTGAAGCTATAAAAACAAGGCCTTTCATATGATTCTTAGGTATACTATATTCAAAAAGACCACTAAACTAGACGAAGATAGACCAATGGTTCATTATTGACAGATGTCATTCCAGTAGTTTCCCTTTATAGAGTTGACATTACATTATTTTCCCTAATGTAGGGAGATGCAAGCTAAGGCATCTCACATTAAGATTTTGGAGAAGTAAGTATGTCCTAGGAAGTGTTGACAATTCTTAAACTACAAAACTGATATTCTTATTATTATCATAATGAGCCTAGGAGGTATTAACAGAAAATGAGAAAACGTGTGCATTGTTTGAGAAACTGTCACTTAATTGGTAAAGTTATTGAAAAAATTAAAAAAAAAGTAAATAATATGTTAAGACAAAAGTAGATCATTTGTTGAAGTACTGGGGAAAGAAAGAAAGAAAGAAAGAAAGAAAGAAAGAAAGAAAGAAAGAAAGAAAGAAAGAAAGAAAGAAAGAAAGAAAGAAAGAAAGAAAGAAAGAAAGAAAGAAAGAAAGAAAGAAAGAAAGAAAGAAAGAAAAAAAGAAAGAAAACAGATATTTTTGTAACAAAGGCCTTAGTGAATAGCCCACAG
Organism: Bombina bombina; assembly: GCF_027579735.1. Lineage (NCBI taxonomy): Eukaryota > Metazoa > Chordata > Amphibia > Anura > Bombinatoridae > Bombina > Bombina bombina. The sequence goes on from NC_069503.1 coordinate 946,014,368, forward strand.
TAAGCATATAAGGTTAGCAACCCTCTCCATTTGAGCTCATGCATCTTTCAAGGGTCACTAATATGAGGGGAACCCAGTTAAAGGACCAATGAAAACCACAGGTACTAACAGCTATTAGTGTGTCACTTGAAGGCATTTACAGCTTTTCATGCACGTGCATTAAACCACACAAAAAAGAAACTGATCATTGAAAAATGCATTAATTGACACTGTTTTTTCAATGTCTTTTTTATACTATTGGATGCAAGTAAAAGATTACAGCTGAAAAAATCATCATACTTGAGGTAGGCTCACAGAGTCTTTTCTTATGTTCTGTGTGAAGTTGTCTTGAACTGAAACCTCTGCTCCTTAAGGATTAACGGATTGAAAAGCAAAAGGCTGTAGCTGCTGTAATTTAAACCTAGCGATTCTCTGGCACAAAGGTGCAAAAAAATGGACGTAAATCTGCTTCTTTACTAGTTCAGTTAAGAAATAATTTTACCTTTTGAAAGTTTTGTATTATTAACATTCCAAAGGTGTCATTATCTTTACAGCAATTTTCTCTCTGTTGCCTTTTAACATGAGATCAGAGCTGAGCGACCAGCAAGACATTGAATAGGTGGACATGATTTTAAATTGCCGTTTACCACATCTCAGAAAAATTTCAGCTATGAGATGAACAGATAAATCAGAGATACATTTCAGGCAGGGCTAGTGTCACAAGGACAAATGCTCTTGTTTACCAACATATTATTTTCACATACTCATTTCCAGTGGTAATTAAAGCACTATGTAATTATAAATACAGCTTAACACTGTGACGTGCATAACAAATTTAATCAAAACAGTCAAGTTTGATTGGAGAATTGCTCTTCACCATAGAAATTCAGAACTTAAAGTCTACGCTCCTGGCATGATCAGCCGCATAATCAATGAGATAACCAATGAAGTAGTAAATAACAGGCAGCATCAACTAAACTTTGGCTTAGATAACATTACTTTTTTAATTAGATTGTCACTGGTAACATTGAAATATTTTCCAATCTTCTTGTCAAGTTTATGTGGTGCAGTTAGTTGATTTCACATCAGAGGCCAACTCTCATTATAATAGAAGTTTTCGGAACAACATTTTTAGTGACTTTACATTGAATTAACCTATTAAGGGCTAGATTACAAGTGCAGCGCTAATTTACGTTTATGGGGCACGAAATAACAAGCCATTACAATTAGCGCTCAGAAAATTAACAAGAGGTCAGACCTCTTGTTAATATTGCGATCTATGGGAAGTGTGTGTTCCCTGTAAATATATATGTATATGCTTATATACATATATATTTATGTGTTAATATGTGTATATACACATATTAACACATAAATATATATTTTATATATTCATATACATATATATTTAAAATTGCTGCCCATCGCAGCACTACTTATCCCCATCGCTGCACTAGTTCTCATGCCGTGTCACATAGGAGCCTATGGAAGGGCGCTCTTCTGTGCAATGCAAACACAAGGTCACATTCGCATTGCACCTAACTTGTAATAGCAGAAGCGATCATTTGCGCTTCACTTGTAATCTAGCCCTAATTAGTTAGTTAGTAATGAAACCCCCTCACTATTACTGTTCAAGTTCTTCAGAAATTAAATGGTAGTCAAAATGAATCTATGTGTCAGACAGAATGTACAAATTTAAAAACATTTAAATTTACTTTGGTTTTCAAATGTACCTGTGCCAGCAACCTGTAGATTGAACTTTAAAATGCAGTAGCGTCAGCCACTCTGTGTTAAAACTCTATAGTAAACTAAGCTGCATAGCTAGAAGTACTGTTTAATATAGAATACTGTTTGAACAGAAATTAAAAGTGCATCTGTCTTTGGAAAGGAGACATACAAGTAGTATGTTCAGATACATAGGATACCAGATTCTGAATCTGGAACGTTAACTGTTGGGTTCTATGAACTCTAATATTACTGAATAAATGATCTATCTTGTTTAATTTTCACTTTGGCTAGGTACCTGTGAAAAAATGGCAAAAAACAGCCCTTAAAAAACTGGTGAATTTGTGGTTTCTTATAGTTTTTGCATGTTTAACTACATTTTTCTTCTATTATATCATATATGTGCTAAAAGACATTAAACTCATCCAAAGATGGCTCTTTTAGCAGCTTAAAATGTTTTTTAAACTAACAATGTCCAAAGTTTGCATTCAATTTTTTTTCATGAAAATCCTGAAGCCATTATTTTTCAACACAAGACAACTGAAAACCAATTGCTTTCATTGAGGCCGATTTATCAAGGGCTAAATAGGCCCTGATGCCCCTTCAGGCTTGTCGGAAACAGCAGTTATGAAGCAGCGGTTCTTAAGACCGCTGCTCCTTAACTGGTCCGCTGCCTCTGAGGCTGCAGACATCAATCCGCCTGATCCTATATGATCAGGTTGATTGACACCCCGTGCTAGCGACCGATTGGCCTCAAATCTGCAGGGGGTGGCACTGCACAAGCAGTTCACCAGAACTGCTTGTGCAATGTTAAATGCCAACAGCCTATGCTGTCGTCACTCAGCGATGTCTGTCGGACATGATACGCTACAGCGTATCATGTCAGACAGACATTGATAAATCGGCCCCATTGTATTAGAGAACAACTTGACTTTATTACACAACTTTTTTGCTTAGTTTAAATTTACATTATTTCCTACAGTTTCATTAAAACATTTAAAACCATGGCCAGCAATAGATAAATATATATGAATATGCTTAAATATATACAGTTGTAATCAAAATTATTCAACCCCCATTGCAAATCAGGTTTCAACTGTTAAACAATGAACAAATCAAACAAAATCAATTGCAATAGCTCAACACAACAAATGCTTCAAGTGGTTTCCCCAAATTCACCTGAAAATGCAACTTTTCAAACTGCAGTCTAAAAATTATTCAACCCATTCATGGCAAGAATCTTTAGTACGCAGTAGAGCACCCGTTTGCTGTTATGACCTGCTGCAAATTAGATGCATAGCCAGACACCAGCTTCTGTCAGTATTCCTGAGGAATATTTGCCCATTCCTCATGATCAATGGCCTCCTGTTAATATTATTGGGTTTGTCTGCTGCAACCACCTTCTTCAAATCCCACCAGAGATTTTCTATGGGGTTCAAGTCAGGCCACTGTAGAATCTTCCTGGACTCCTTCTGCAACCAAGTCTTGGTGGAATTTGAGGTATGTTTGGGATCATTGTCCTTTTGTAAGGTCCAATGACGCCCAAGCTTCAACTTCCTCACAGATGACATGACTTTTTTCTTACGATTTCCTGATACTTCAATTAATCCATCTTGACTTTTACATGCTGGTCCAGTGCCAGCGGATTGCAAAGCAGCCCCAGAGCATCACTGAGCCACCACCATGCTTAACTGTAGGCAGAGTGTTCTTGTCAGCGTATGCTTCATTCTTTTTCCACCAGACATACCGCTGATCCATTGGGCCGAAAGTTATAGTTTTGTTTCATCACTCCACAGAATCCCAAAACTTCTGTGGCTTATTTATATGATTTTGAAAATATTGGAGCAGACTTTTCTTGTGCTTTTGGTTCAGTAGTGATGTACATCTTGGAGTTCTGGCATGGAAACCTTCTGCATTTAGTACGCACCTTACTGTGTAAACTGAGTATACTGAAATCTTAGTGTCAGTTGCCACCAATTCTTGCTGCAGGTCTTTTGCAGTCACTCAAGGGTTTTTCTCAACCTGTTTTCTCAGAAATCTGGTTGCAGCCGTTGACAGCTTCCTTTTTCTGCCCCGCCCAGGTAGTGTAACCATTGTTCCTTTAACTTTGAACTTTCAAACTATGCTTCCAACAGTGTCTCTAGGAACATTCAGTGCCTTCACTATCTTTTTGTATCCTGTTCCTTGTTTGTGAAGGGTAATGAAGTCTTCTCTTTTTGGACCATTCTTTTGACTTAGCCATATTTCTTACATACAGTCAAACGTGACACTCAACAAACCCCTAGCCAGTTCAGGTATTTCATGTGTTCTTGTTCAACTAAAAGAGCCCTTGATTAGTTGCATCAGGTGTGCTTGAGACATATTTGTGCTGTTGTGAAGAATTCTATTCAGGGGGTTGAATAATTTTGAGACCGCAGAATTCATTAAATGTTGCATTTTCAACTAAATTTGGGGATGCCTTCCTTGAACCCCAGGCAGAGGCAAAATAAATAGTTTAGATGGGGAAATTACATTACATCGGGCTTTACCTACAGCCGCTTGGGTAATGTCAGGTTTACCTGGGTAATCCTAGGATTACTCAGTTTTCTGACTTTACCCGTAACATATACACATATTAACACATAAATATATATATATATATGTATAAAAGCATATACATATATATTTATATAAAAAACAGTCCCCCATTGACCTCCGTGTAAAGAAACTTCATGTAAAGGCACATCCCCTCACTTTAACCCATTTAACTGCTTTGTGTAGTTTAATGTACTATTCTCTTTATTTTTGAGGCAATTGGGGCAACTTTTTATTTTTAACCAGAGCTCTGGTTAATTGCGTTTAGAGCAAAGTTAAACCATGAGCTTGCGGTAGCATTAACCAGCCACTTGTAATGGCTGGTTATTTAACGTGCGCCCGTAAATGGGCAAATTTGTCCCTTTACAGGAACACGTTAAGATAGAGCTCCACTCTTAATCTGTTCCTCAATGTTTTGTTTTTGTATTTGATTATTTGATATAGATCAAAACTGATATAAAATGATAATACAACTGACCATTTTCCAGATACTTTATGTACTATAGTAAAAATTGTAAAAAAAAGTATTTACTATTTGTATATGGAACATCTGATTCTAACTGAATAAGGTATCTGCAGATTACAAAGATTGTTGACGCAATGCTACAAAGTAGGAGCATCAAAACAATATATCACATTCTCTAAATATCAATCAATATTCAGTTTTGTGAACTGAATATTTACTAAATACATTATACATCACCATAATCATTATTTTTATACTAAAACTAAATAAGAGGATTTCCTCATTATTTTATGATTGTTGCAAGTAAATTTTAGAGAATATTTTTGCACGTTTTGGTCTTATTATAACCTTGCTCTTTATATTAAGCATTTATATTGGTGAGCAGGGATTATATTGTTGTGTAAATGTTATCAGTGTTACCCTTGTTTTTTTAATGACAACCTTAATGTGGTTTACTTCAATAGAAGCAAAGGCCTGTTTTTTTCAAAGCTGTATGTTATTCTGTCCCAGGTTGCTAATATTTTCGCATAATGACCCCAGAACACAGCATGTTCTGTTTTCATGCTGCTTACCTCGCTTTTCTGATTTCACTTCAACCAGAACATTTTTTTTTCTTCCAAATGCATCTAGCATTTTATTTTTTCATTATTCTTATTTATAAAAAGGAATATTGGTGTTTTACAAGCTCTTAAGGTAAGAGACCTATGGAGCAACAATTTCCAATTTTAAAACTTAGAAAGAAGACAGCTAAGTGGATATGAGGACACAAATCAAGATAGAATGTAGGCAGATAGTGTTTTTCGAAACTAGTTTCATTGTATGATAAAAAGCAATAAAGAGAAAACACAAGAAGAAAAAAAACAAGAACAAAAACAGTAATATTCTACCATGATATTCAGATTTTAGTTTAAAAAATTAATTGTAAAGCTATTATGTGGTTTTGATATAGTCATGAAGCCTGTTGGATTGCAATTTATTTACCACCTTAACCCACCTAATGAGTATGAAGAATTCTGAAAAAAGCCCATCTCTGCATAGGATAGATATTTGAAATATAAACAATGACCCCAGATACATTAAATATATGCAGGGTTTTTTTTGTTTTTTTTTTACATTTTGCAATTTTATAACATAGCCATATAAGCTTCTATTAAATCATCATTGATTTGACATTTTCACGTTGAGATGACTGGTATAGCATCTACAAAATACATATACCTAGATAAATTAAAAAACAAATCAGTTTGAGCTTTTAAAACTTTCAAAATGTACTGCCATTTATCTTCAGAATCTCACATTGCCCCTGATAATCAAAACCTTGCCGGTGTTCTTTCAAAATTTGCTACCTTGTCAGGATCTGCTACCTCTGACTACGCATGCTCTGTATTACGTAATTACACTCCACATATGTAAAAAAGGAATGTGTGTAAATCAGCAGCATGCACACTGAGAAGTAGCAGCTTCTGACATTCGCTGTTGTAATTGAATGTCACGATACTAATAAAACCAATAAAAATTACATATAACAAGATTGATCAGATTGATTACTGGTATTGACCCCTGGCTTGGATCTCCGGAATGCTCTATTGCCTTGCCCTTAGCTGCTGTGTTTGCTGATCGGACTGATTACTGGTAATGACCCATTGCTTGCTTTTTGGACTGCTCTGACTGGCTACTTGTAAAACCCTCTGCTCTACCTCTGCACATCGGGTTCCAGCATAACCAGAACAAGAGGTAAGTTTACCTTTGACAGTAGGAGTACCACAAGGCTCTGTCTTGGGCCCTTGCTTTTTATATTTATATATCCTCCCTTGAAAAACTTAGATTCTTTTGGCTTCCAGTACCACTTATATTCTGATTACACCCAAATGTATTGTTCCTCTCCAGATTTTCTTCCCTCTTTTTTCAACCATATTACCAATTGTCTCTCTGTAATTTCCTCTTGGATGTCCTTGCACTACCTCCAGCAATCTGTCTAAAACTGATCCATTTCTTACTCCTTTCTCTCTGAGACATCCAACACCTTACATTTCTCTTATAGTTGTAGATTCTATTCTCAACACCTCATCCCAGGTCCACTGTCTTGACTCTGAATTCACATTCACTCCACACATTCAAGCTCTTACCAAATCCTGTGATGCACACCTATGTGACATTTCCAAAATTCAAGCTTTCCTTACTAAAGAAACTACAAAAATAATAATTAATTCCCTCCTTTTGTCATGCATTGACTACTGTAATCTACTTCTTAATGGCCTTTCCAAACACTGGCCCTCCCCCTTCAATCTTTCATGAATGCTTCAGCTAGACTTATCTACCTAGGTTGCCAATCTAGATCAGCTACTCCTCTCAGCCAGTATAGAGACACTCCAGAATACAATTTTATTAACCCTAACCTATAAAGTACTCAAGAGCCTCACTCCCAACTATATTTCCTTTCTCATCTCCAAATACTCCCTTAGTCGTCCTCTTCTATCAACCTCTTGCTTACATTTCTTCACTCTTTCTACCTCCCTCTGTCACCTTGAAGACTTTTTATGTGCTGCTCTGTTCTCTAGAAGTCTCTAACCTGCTCCATCCGACTGTGTCCAACCTTGTATAGCTTTAGACGCTCTTTAAAAAACCCACCTATTCAGATGATCTTACCATCGCTACTCTGTTTTTCATCCTACCCAAAAATCTTGAACTGCCTTGACTTATTGCCATAACTACAATCCATGTGACAAGCTACCCCAAACCTTATGTCTTTGCAACCTCAACCTATAGACTGTAAGCTCTATGGAGCAAGGCCCTCCTCCTTCTGTACTAGTTTTGTTTAGTCTGTTATGTTTTTTTGTATCGTATCTTATCAAAAATCTTTGTCATTGTATATTCCTATCTCTGTACCCAGCGCTTTACAAATAAATAATGATAATAATAATATGCATCAGTTTTTTCCAACACTGGATCCAGAGGTAAGAAGTGAGGATACCAGACAGAAAAGAATACACTTTGGTGTAGTCAGATTTAATGGATGCAGTGAAACTATGCTTTCTCATGCTATAATTGCCATTCTGCCAAACAACTTGAAAGACAAAATTGGAAGAAGAGCGCAAACCCCTCTAAGAGTAAAAGTTTTTAATACAAAACTTAAAGCACAAATAAAAACATACGTATAGGATTTAAAATAAACATATCATATATTGCATATCACCACAATTCTCTGCTACATGTCAGGAAAGTGTCCGTTTGTGCCACTGCAAACTTCCTGCAGTCTAAACGTAATCGTAACGCCTTAAAGACTCAGGGATGTGGGACCACTCTCAGATGTTGTTGCTCGTATCAGGAGAAAGGGTGAAGACTGTATGACTCCTCAAAGCATTTCTTCAGGTTCGGACCCAACTTTATCAAGAGGTAATAGTTCAGGAGAATGGCTTACTTCTTTTTGAAATAAGCAGGCTGACAGTGGTGTAATATGTAACAGCATAGGATTGGCTGGCTACGTGTCAGTTGGTGATAGGCTAGTACGTGCCAATGAGGTATAAACAAACCCCTGTCATAACAACTGACATAAATAATTACGAAGCCCTGTAGGTAAAGATACATGCAAAAATGACACATACCTGTCAATTAAACAATATATACACTGTGCAAATATACATACACAGGCAAATAAAAATCAACATTATTACAATATAATGAGAAGATACAATGTAAGGAGCACACAAAAACCATCAATATAGTAATGATGTACCTAATAGAACAGACAACGAAAAAGAATTTCAAACAACGGTTACATTATCAGACATTGCAATAATTATCAAAGATATTAATACTAGTATGTGTTCCCAATATATTTGGCACATTCAGGATGATCCCTCTAGAAACACAAAAATACAAGACACTTAATAAACTGTGACGCTGTTTTGAAAAACTATGCTTCTATGTAAAGGAAAAAATAAAATTAAAACGTTAACTCGAAAGAAACCTATATAGCATATGTGAGACAAAAGGTTGAGAACAAATAGATATAGCCCTTTTGTACCTACATAGAATACAATATATACTGATAGGATATATGAGTAAGAAGTTAAATAAAAAGTGTTACATTTGTCTAAAGTGGAAAACACTGCTATCAAGAAAACACTCACATATCCTAAGTGTTTAAATTCTACCAATGTCTCAAGTGTTGCTAGTAAATAAATTACGTTAAGAATAAGATAACAATTATTATATATATGTGAATATCTAATAGAGAACAGCATAATTACATAAAAGCCTGAAGGTCTAGATCTATATTAAGTCTTTTCGGATTAACTGTGTTTAGAGTTTTAAGTTTGTGAATCCAATATGTTAACGCTGTTCGTGTATCCAATATGTTTCATGCTGCATATGATGGGACTACTTTTGCCCCATCATATGCAAACCTTTTTATGAATGATTTTGAAAATATATACATTTGGCAAAACAACCCTTTTAGGCATAATCTTATTAGTTACTTCAGATATATAGATGATATTATTATTGTCTGGAAAGGTCAGGAGAATCAGATTATTCATTTTATAGAATTTATTAATAATAATTCTATGAATCTCAAATGTACAAGTAATATTAAGAAAGACAAAATTGAATTTCAAGACTTTCTCCTCTTTGTAGATCCAAATGATAGAGTTGCTGTCAAAAACTACAGGTAGCCAATAGATAAAAACGGGTTCCTTAATGCCAAGAGCGGACATCTCCCAAGATGGAAAAACAACATCCCTCTTGGCCAATACCAAAGGATACGCAGAAATTGCACTTACATCTCAGACTACAACAAAGAATCTATTGTCTTAGACAATAGATTGAAATAAAAAGGATATGAGACTACCCTTAAACATAGGGTCAAAGAAGAAGTATCTAGAATGAATAGAGAGGACATGCTGTAGACAGAAATAATGATAGGATCACAAACAAAGTTAACGTCAGGTTCATCACTACATATAGTCAGGGAAGCAAGGACATTGAATCTATACTCAAAAAAACATTGAAATATCCTAACTAGTGACCTGATATTGGCAAAATCCTCTCCAAGAGGCATTTAATTACCTTTAAAAAGAACCAAGACCTAAAAAATGTGCTAGCCCCTTCAGAATTAAGAACTATAGCAATACCTAATAAACATGAGAAATCCCACTGGCTGAGTAGAACCAATGGGACATGGCCATGTACAAATAGCAACTGCAATATGTGCAGTCATATTATAAAGGGCGATACTTATTACAATATTGATAATACCAGAGAGTATAAAGCAAAGCACAAATATTCGTGCAAAACAGAATTTATGCTTACCTGATAAATTACTTTCTCTTACGGTGTATCTAGTCCACGGATTCATCCTTACTTGTGGGATATTCTCATTCCCTACAGGAAGTGGCAAAGAGAGCACACAGCAGAGCTGTCCATATAGCTCCCCCTCAGGCTCCGCCCCCCCAGTCATTCGACCGAAGGTTAGGAGAAAACGGAGAAACCATAGGGTGCAGTGGTGACTGTAGTTTTACAAAAATAAATTTGAACCTGACTTAATTGCCAGGGTGGGCCATGGACTCAGGTAAGCATAAATTCTGTTTTCTCTTACATGGTGTATCCAGTCCATGGATTCATCCTTACTTGTGGGATACCAATACCAAAGCTTTAGGACACGGATGAAGGGAGGGAACAAGTCAGGTAACCTAAACGGAAGGCACCACTGCTTGCAAAACCTTTCTCCCAAAAATAACCTCCGAAGAAGCAAAAGTATCGAATTTGTAAAATTTGGCAAAAGTATGCAGTGAAGACCAAGTCGCTGCCTTACAAATCTGTTCTACAGAAGCCTCATTCTTGAAAGCCCATGTGGAAGCCACAGCTCTGGTGGAATGAGCTGTAATTCGTTCAGGAGGCTGCTGTCCAGCAGTCTCATAAGCCAATCGGATGATGCTTTTCATCCAGAAGGAAAGAGAGGTAGCAGTCGCTTTCTGACCTCTCCTCTTACCAGAATAGACAACAAACAAGGAAGATGTTTGTCTGAAATCTTTAGTTGCTTGTAAATAGAATTTCAAAGCACGAACCACATCAAGATTGTGCAATAATCGTTCCTTCTTAGAAACTGGATTAGGACACAGAGAAGGAACAATAATTTCCTGGTTAATATTCTTATTAGAAACAACTTTCGGAAGAAAACCAGGTTTGGTACGCAAAACAACCTTATCTGCATGGAACACCAGATAGGGTGAATTACACTGCAAAGCAGACAATTCAGAAACTCTTCGAGCAGAAGAAATAGCTACCAAAAACAAAACCTTCCAAGATAATAACTTAATATCTATGGAATGTAAAGGTTCAAACGGAACCCCTTGAAGAACTGAAAGAACTAAATTAAGACTCCATGGAGGAGCCACAGGTTTATAGACAGGCTTGATTCTCACTAAAGCCTGTGCAAACGCCTGAACGTCTGGTACTGCTGCCAGACGCTTGTGTAACAGGATAGACAGAGCAGATATCTGTCCCTTCAAGGAACTAGCTGACAATCCTTTCTCCAATCCTTCTTGGAGAAAGGACAATATCCTGGGAATCCTTACTTTACTCCAGGAGTAACCCTTGGATTCACACCAACAAAGATATTTCTGCCATATCTTATGGTAAATTTTCCTGGTGACAGGCTTTCTGGCCTGGATCAGAGTATCGATAACTGATTCAGACAACCCACGCTTAGCTAGAATTAAACGTTCAATCTCCAAGCAGTCAGTTGCAGAGAAACTAGATTTGGATGCTTGAATGGACCCTGTATTAGAAGATCCTGCCTCAATGGCAGCTTCCATGGTGGAACAGATGACATGTCCACTAGGTCTGCATACCAAGTCCTGCGTGGCCACACAGGCGCTATCAGAATTACCGAAGCCTTCTCCTGTTTGATTCTGGCTACTAGCCGAGGGAGAAGAGGAAACGGTGGAAAAACATAAGCTAGACTTAAGGACCAAGGTGCTACTAGAGCATCTATCAATGCCGCCTTGGGGTCCCTGGACCTGGATCCGTAAAGAGGAAGTTTGGTGTTCTGACGTGACGCCATCAGATCCAATTCCGGAATGCCCCATAGCTGGGTCATAGCTGCCCCATAGCTGCCCCATAGCAAAAACCTCCGGGTGGAGTTCCCACTCCCCCGGGTGAAAAGTCTGACGACTCAGAAAATCCGCCTCCCAGTTGTCTACTCCTGGGATGTGAATTGCAGATAGATGACAGGAGTGATCCTCCGCCCATTTGATGATCTTGGTTACTTCCTTCATCGCTAGGGAACTCTTTGTTCCTCCCTGATTATTGATGTACGCTACAGTCGTGATGTTGTCCAACTGAAATCTGATGAATTTGACCTCCGCTAGCTGAGGCCAAGCCTGGAGCGTATTGAATATTGCTCTCAGTTCCAAAATGATTATCAGGAGAAGAGATTCTTCCCGAGACCATAGGCCCTGAGCTTTCAGGGAGTCCCAGACCGCACCCCAGACTAACAGACTGGCATCGGTCTTTACAATGATCCACTCTGGTCTGCGGAAGCACATTCCCTGAGACAAGTGATCCTGAGACAACCACCAGAGAAGAGAGTCTCTGGTTTTCTGGTCCATTTGTATTTGAGGAGACAAATCTGCATAATCCCCATTCCATTGTTTGAGCATGCACAGTTGCAGTGGTCTGAGATGAATTCGGGCAAAAGGGACAACGTCCATTGCTGCAACCATTAACCCGATTACCTCCATGCACTGAGCCACAGAAGGCCAAGGAATGGAATGAAGAACTCGGCAAGTAGTTAAAAGCTTTGACTTCCTGACCTTCGTCAGAAATATTTTCATTTCTACCGAGTCTATTAGTGTTCCCAGGAAGGGAACCCTTGTGAGCGGGGACAGAAAACTTTTTTCTACGTTCACCTTCCACCCGTGAGACCTTAGAAAGGCCAGAACAATGTCCGTATGAGCCTTGGCTCTGTGAAAAGACGACGCCTTTATTAAGATGTCGTCTAAGTAAGGTGCTATTGCAATGCCCCGCGGCCTTAGTACCGCTAGAAGGGACCCCAGCACCTTTGTGAAAATTCTGGGAGCGGTGGCCAATCCGAAAGGAAGGGCCATGAACTGGTAATGCGTGTCCAGAAAGGCGAACCTTAGGAACTGATGATGATCTTTGTGGATAGGAATATGTAGGTACGCATCCTTTAGATCCACGATAGTCATATTGACCTTCCTGGATCATCGGTAAGATTGTCTGAATGGTTTCCATTTTGAATGATGGAACTCTGAGGAATTTGTTTAGAATTTTTAGATCCAGGATTGGCCTGAAAGTTCCTTCCTTTTTGGGAACTACAAACAGGTTTGAGTAAAAGCCCAGTCCTTGTTCTGCAATTGGAACTGGGTGTATCACTCCCATCTTTAGAAGATCTTCTACACAGCATAAGAACGCCTGTTTCTTTGTCTGGTCTGAAGACAAACGAGACACGTGGAACCTTCCCCTTGGAGGAGAGTCCTTGAATTCTAAAAGATACCCCTGAGCAACAATTTCTAATGCCCAGGGATCTGGAACATCTCTTGCCCAAGCCTGAGCAAAGGGAGAAAGTCTGCCCACTACTAGATCCGGTCCCGGATCGGGGGCTACCCCTTCATGCTGTCTTGGTAGCAGCCGCAGGCTTCTTGGCCTGTTTACCCTTATTCCAGCCGTGCAAGGGTTTCCAGGTTGCTTTGGGCTGTGAAGCATTACCCTCTTGTTTTGCGGCAGCAGAGGTTGAAGCAGGTCCGCTCCTGAAGTTGCGAAAGGAATGAAAATTAGCCTTGTTTTTGGCCTTAAACGGTCTATCCTGCGGAAGGGCATGGCCCTTTCCCCCAGTGATATCCGCGATAATTTCTTTCAACTCGGGACCGAAAAGGGTCTTTCCCTTGAAAGGAATGTTTAGTAACTTTGTTTTGGACGACACGTCAGCCAACCATGATTTGAGCCAAAGCGCTCTTCGCACCATAATGGCAAAACCAGATTTTTTCGCCGCTAACTTAAATGTAAAAAACACTTGTACAATATCGGATTATAGTAATAAAATAATCGATTTCCCATAACAGTGTCCACCAGTGATTTAAGCCCTTTTAACTAAGCCATCCTTCTATACTGAGTCTCAGAATATGGCTTACCTTCCCCACATGGGGATTCTTGTCAGTCTTCTAGCATTACCAGGTCTTGACTAGAAAAAAAGTGACTGAGCATACCTTAAAGCAGTTAAGCCTGCAAACTGTTCCCCCCAACTGAAGTTCTCCGGTACTCAACAGTCCTGTGTGGGAACAGCAATGGATTTTAGCTACAACATGCTAAAATCTTTTTCCTCTCAGCAGAAATCTTCATCACTTACTGCCTCAGAGTAAATAGTACAAACCGGCACTATTTTAAAATAACAAACTCTTTATTGGAGAAATAAAAACTACAAATCTAACACCACATTCACTTTACCCTCCCGCGGAGATGCTACTTGTTAGAGCGGCAAAGAGAATGACTGGGGGGCGGAGCCTGAGGGGGAGCTATATGGACAGCTCTACTGTGTGCTCTCTTTGCCACTTCCTGTAGGGAATGAGAATATTCCACAAGTAAGGATGAATCCGTGGACTGAATACACCATGTAAGAGAAATCTACTTTTGTAGTATATCTCTTAGTCTGCACTTGCAACTATTTTTATATTAGAAGAACTAAAAGGCTGATAAAAAACAGATTTAGTGAACATTGCTGTAATATAAAAAAGCAGAATTGAGACCCATAGTGTACCTGATCTTTTCAGATATTTTCACAATGCCAATCCCAGTTGACTTAAAATTAAAGTTATAGGCCTCTATTTAGCAAGGTCTGGCTGACCTGATCTGACGGTGGGGATCAGGTCCGCCAGACCTCACTGAATACGGAGAGCAATACGCTCTCCGTATTCAGCATTGCACCAGCAGCTCACAAGAGCTGCTGGTGCAACGCCAACCCCTGCAGACTCACGGCCAATCGGCCGCCAGCATGGGGGTGTCAATCAACCCAATTGTACTTGATCGGGTTGAATTCTGGTGATGTCTGTCCGCCTGCTCAGAGCAGGCGGACAGGTTATGGAGCAGCGGTCTTTGTGACCACTGCTTCATAACTGCTGTTTCTGGCAAGCCTGCAGGTTCGCCAGAAACACGGGGCATCAAGCACCATTCGGAGCTTGATTGATAGGCCCCATAGACTGGATCCCACCCAACAGTTCCAATAATAGATTAAAATCTCTACGACAGCATGAAACATATTGGATTCATGAACTTAAAACTCTAAACACAGCTAATCCAAAAGGACTTAATATAGATCTAGACCTTCAGGCTTCTATGTAATTATGCTGTACTCTAGTGGATGTTCACATATATATAATAATTGTTATCTTATTATCAACGTCATTTATTTACTAGCAACACTTGACACATTGGTAGAATTTAAACACTTAGGATATGTGTGTGTTTTTCCTTGATAGTAGTGTTTTCCGCTTTAGACAAATGTAACACTTTTTATTTAACTTCTTACTCATATATCCTCTTTTATTCTATGTTGGCACAAAAAGGCTATATCTAATTGTTCTCAACCTTTTGTCTCACATATGTTATATAGGTTTCTTTCGAGTTAACGTTTTATCAATTTTTTTTTTTCCTTTACATAGAAGTATAATTTTTAAAAACAGCGTCACAGTTTATTAAAGGGACACTGAACCCAAATCTTTTGTTTTGTTTCGTGATTGAGATAGAGCATGCAATGTTAAGCAACTTTCTAATTTACTCCTATTATCAATTTTTCTTCGTTCTCTTGCTATCTTTATTTTAAAAAGAAGGCATCTAAACTAAGGATCCAGCCAATTTTTGGTTCAGTACCATCGACAGCACTTGTTTATTGGTGGGTACTCTCAATCAACAAGGACAACCCAGGTTGTTCACTAAAAATTGGCCGGCATCTAAACTTACATTCTTGCTTTTCAAATAAAGATACCAAGAGTATGAAGAAAATTTAATATTTGAAGTAAATTTTAAAGTTGCTTAAAATTGCATGCTTTTTCTGAATCACAAAAGAAAAAATTTGGGTACAGTGTCCCTTTAAGTGTTTTATATTTTGGTGTTTCTAGAGGGATCATCCTGAATATGCTATAATATACCGAAAAATATGTCATTATATATTGGGAACACATACTAGTATTAATATCTTTGAAAACTATCGCAATGTCTGATAACGTAACCGTTGTTTGAAATTCTTTTTGGTTGTCTGTTCTATTAGGTACATCATTACTATATTGATGGTTTTTGTGTGTTCCTTACATTGTATCTTCTCATTAAATTGTAGCAATGTTGATTTTTATTTGCCCAAATATGTATAGTTGCACAGTGTATATATTTTTTTAATTGTGCCATTGTTTTAGCATGTATCTTTACCTACAGGGCTTCATAATTATTTATGTCAGTTGTTATGACAGGGGTTTGTTTATACCTCATTGGCATGTACTAGCCTATCACCAACTGACACGTAGCCAGCCAATCCTATGCTGCTACGTATTACACCACTGTCAGACCGCTAATTTTAAAAGGAAGTAAGCAATTCTCCTGAACTATTACCTCTTGATAAAGTCGGGTCAGAACCCTAAGAAACGTGCAGAGGAGTCATACAATCTTCACCCTTTCTCCTGACACGAGAAACAACATCTGAGAGTGGTCCCGCATTACTGAGTCTTTAAGGCGTTTCAGTTATGTTTAGACTGCAGGAAGTTTGCAGCGGCACAAACGGACACTTATAGCGGAGAATTGTGGTGATATGCCATATATGCTATGTTTATTTTAAATCCTGTATGTATATTTCTATTTGTGCTTTAAGATTTGTATTAAAAACTTTTACTCTTAGAGGGGTTTGCGCTCTTCTTCCATTTTTGTCTTTATATATCTATACCTATCTATACTGTATGTACATGATTATATATAGGTATATACATAGAACATATTCTGCTATGGGCAGAATATTGGAATGTGAAACCCCTCGCGATATATCCCTTATCACTCGTAATCTAGCCCTTTATATATATATTTTTTTTAATTTTATTTTTCATTTTGGGTAACTCTGTTTCTCTCATCGATTTTCCACAATGATTTGGTAAGATTTATTTGCATAAAAGCTATGTTTTCGCATGATTTTTACAATGGCTTTGCTTTGAGAGTGAATGATAAGAGGTTTTTTTTTTCAAAGTGTAACCTATTATTGTGGTGTATTTTTTTATTAATTATTTAAATCTTAGCAATTTAATTGTAGTTGTTGGAATTCATTTACTTCATTCAGGTTTATAGAATAAGCATTCAAATCCAAATTATAAAAATAATTAAACTTTTATTTCAGACTTTATTTTTCTGAACTTAATGGGACATTAAAGCACCCTTTTCATGTATACATCAGAAATGTATCACTGCATTTGAAAGGTCCTACATATAAAATAATTGTTTTATTGTGCTCACAAATATATTTTTTGTTAGCAATCTTTATATTGTTTTGCAATTATAAGACACACCTCTAGAAAATCTTCTTGATTGATGTTTACAGCATTTTTTACACGTATAAGCTGTTTTATGACATGTAAATATTGCCTAAATTACATAATATATTGTTGACCCATTTTAAAGATGCAGATATTCCAAAATCCAAACTATCCTGAAACCCAAAACTTTTCTGGTCCCAAGCAGTTTGGATAAAGTGTTTTCTACCAGTATCTATTTTCAAAAGTTTCTACCAATAACTGAAGCAGCATTTTTTTTTTCTACAAACCTATTTTGTGGTGTTCTTTGAAGCTCTGTAGTAACATAGGATTTTCAGATCAACAAGAGTGCCATTATGGCCTTATTTTACTGAATGTGTGATATATATATATATATATATATATATATATATTTTATCTTTAGAAGTCTTTCTGAATAATAAGTTTAAAAAGTTAAAGGACCACTCAATGCAGTAGAATTGCATAATTAACAAGTGCATAATACAAAGACAATTATTCAACCTACTCTGTATTTCAAATAAGCAGTAGATTTTTTTCTGACAAATGTTTTCTTTCTCCCATGTTCCAGCCCCCTGTATCATGTGACAGAAATCAGCCAATCACAGAGTAGTATACGTATGCCCTGTGGGTGTGTGTACATGGTCAGTAGGATCTTGTTCCCCAGAAAGTGTGAATATAAAAGACTGTGCACAATTGTATAATGCAAGTAAAATGGAAAGTGTCTTAAAACTGTATGTTCTATCTGTTAGCATCCTTCATATATTTCGCTATCAAACCAAACTTGGCCAGTAGTCTTGTTATCCCGGCATCAAGTGAAGTGATAACGAAAAATCTTTGGGATAGTATCGTTAGGACCCAGGAGGGGATAGGATGAGCACCAGGAGGAAAGCCAGGAGCATTAAACCAGGAAATGACTGGAAAGGTCAAGGCAGAGTCGACAGGCCAGAGGTCAAACCAAACAGTAACTGGAAACAGAATCAGAGTCCAAAAGCTTAGTCAGGGAAATCCTAGGTCAGCACCAATTAGGCAACAAACAGAGTGGAATCAGCAGGCAGAAGAATGGTCAAAAGGAGGTCCAGGTCACAAGCCAGAATTCAAAATCCAAAATATAGTTCAAGGCACACCCACGAGATACACTCAATACTAGGGTAATGAGACAGAGAAACTGAATGGCATTTAAAGGAAAAAGTGGGCCAAAGGTGACGCGATGCATCACAGGTGACGCAATGCATCACGGGAGAGGTGATGCATCACAGGTGACGTGAGACAGAGCAATCTGGCATCAAAACAGTGTCATGGCAACCTGGAGTCATAACACTATCTGAATAATAAAAGTTTATTTTGACTTGAGTGTCCCTTTAAAATAGTTTCAGGAGTGCAAGACACTACCTTTGGACAAAACCTAATACTATTATTATTGTTAGTAGTAGTGCTGTTAGTAAAAGGTATAGCAGTATCACTAGATGTAGTAGTAGAAACATTGGCACTATCATTACTATTATTTAGTTTTAGAATACTGCAAACAAAACATTTGTAGAATGTTTTTTATACTACTACAAGTTGTAATAGTAGTAGAAGTTGTCACTGGCACTATAATTAATGTAATTAATTATTATTTTTACTAATATTATTTTAAAAGTGATTTATATTGTTACATTATTTCCTTATTTCAAGCAAAAAAATTATTCAAATATTGCAAACAAAACATTTTTAGAATATTTATTTATAGGGAAATTAAACAGTTATTCTTCGGTAAAAAAAATAAATATGTAGAATCAAAGTAAACCTTTGTCTTCTAGGCATTACGAGCACTTAGAAACTTTAAGTATAGCCCCGCCCCCAGTGTGATATGAGAGCAGACATCTTTGAATCTTAGGTTACATTCTGACTGATCTAGGCATGAGCAAATCTGACTCCCTGTTATCTAGTCTATTCACTTAAAGGACCACTCAACACAAATTGTAAACTACATGATTTTGAACTTTTATATCTGAGAATAATTTTACAATGAAAACTGCAAATTAGTATATTGTTTTAGGTTTATTCATTTCACTGATTTCCCTGTCCTCTAGAACAAAAGAATTCCTGCTAACCAATCACAAACTAATATTCAGATATAGCACAAACTCAGTTTGCACATGTGCAGTCGAGAGACACATTCAACTTAGATACTATTGCAAAGAATGCTTCTTCTATCATGATTGTTGATGCCAAACTGATAATCTAACTTATACAAACATGTGACTGTTGAGAATCTTAGGGGGGAGGGTGAAGTAAACAAAAGATTACATAAATTGCCTAAAAGTATTAACCAAAATCTCCCTGGGAGAAAGTGAAGCAAGTACAATGTTTAGATGTATTTTACAGCAAAAGGCAGCAAAATAAACCATGAATGTATATTACAATAATATTTTACTTGCAACAATGAAACATTTTACACATCGTTGAAATGTCAAGTTTAATGGAATGGTCCTTTAATACTAACCAGCCTTGAGGTTTTATGACATCAGGCTAAGGATAAACCTTCCAGCAGAGGCCCCCTCCTCCTTGTAAGGCTGTAACAGTAATTAAAGGACACTGCACACATGTAGGGAAAATAAGACATAAAAGGTTAAATCCAATTAAATAGATTAATAATACATATTGTAATTATTTATATTAAGTATAAGACACAGCTAAGTGCCTTTTCTATTACAACAGACTGTTTAACATCGCTTTAATGTTTGGTTGATTATATTCAAGTACTCATTACTGGAAATAAACTGTTGACAATGTATTTTTTCATGCTTCACACAATCTGCTATGTGTGCTCCATCTGTATTTAGTAAAAAAAAAAAAAAAGAGCAGGAAACGAAACTAGATTTTGGCACAACTTTTGGTGCACATCATTATAATTTAATGCTGAATATCACTTTCCTTAAAACCTCTTATAGCCTCTCTTCAAAACACTTATATACAGTAATTCTGGTAGAGCACCTTGATACAACATTGATAAACTCCACAGAATACAAACAATTGTACAGTTTGTTCAAATTTCATTGACTTGTTTCCCATCTAAAACACAACAAGATTTGAATATAAAAATTAAAAATATCAAAGTATTAAACAAATCAGCTAAATATTTTATATATAAATATATTCTAAATATAACTCATAGTGGCAAATATTGTTTAGAGTTGAGTAGAGTTGTATGCATGTGTGTGTGTGTGTGTGTGTGTGTGTGTGTGTGTGTGTGTGTGTGTGTGTGTGTGTGTGTGTGTGTGTGTGTGTGTGTGTGTGTGTGTGTGTGTGTGAATTTGGATCACACTGAAAAGTAATAAATCATAAACCCTCAAGAACTGAAAGCTATAAGCTAAGTTACATTGTGAAGTTAGTTTAATAATTGGCATCCATTGTACATTTTGATTGATATTTCTACAACTCAGCTAAATCCCTTATGTAAGTAGGTACACAATTAAAAACTATTTTTTAGGTAACAGTGAAATTTGTTTCACTTGGATAGCATGTGCAATAATATTGCCCAAAAAAATGATTTATTACAACTTGCTATACATTTAGACAGACCGATTACATATTGTTGTTTCTATATATGGACATTTGAGTGTTTTATGATATATATATACTTAAAATAAGAGTGTCTAATAACCAAAGGAGTTACTATTAGGGATCCAGGGGTTAAAGTTCTGCAGGTCCTTAGCTCCAGAGGGACATTTGACATCATTAAATTTACTGTTATAGAGAATAATATATTGATTGATCATTCAGTAGATAGATCAATGTGTTTGTGAGAGTAATATAGAAAGTTAATTTGTTGGGGGTGGGGTTTAGAGGAACCTTTTTTGTTGCCTTGGGGCTAAGTTGGTTCTAGCTATAACCATACTATTTAAACTTCACTTTCTAAATTAAATTTTTCAAAGTCTATCTCAAAACCCTAGTAAAAAATAAAGTGGTAATTTTGTGAATTAACAACATTCTGAACTAATAATTTATAGAATAGATAACCTAGTGGTCCCTCTAGTGTAATTACCATTGCTGTGCTGATTATCTAACAACTTTATATGTACAAGTGTTGTTATTAAAAAGGAAGCTTTTATATTTAAAGGGATATTAAACTGTAGTAGAGTGTAATATAAAATATGTGTAGTTAAAGCACTTTGTAATTTACTTTATTTATTTTGCCCCCTTTGCCTGTAATTTAACTCTTAAAAGTATTGTCTTAATAAGTTTCACTGAGTTCCCATAAAGTAATGGCCACCGCCATTTTTAATATTTCCCGTTATCTCACTCACTTGCTAAAAGCATATATGGACAGATATACAACAGGTATTAATAGAGACTGTCCAAACAAGGTTGTGTGCAACATAAAATTATCTGAGATGATTTACACACATCCTTATTTGCACAAACTCTATTTTATTGCCTGATTTATATCAGCCTCTAATTGATCTTAACATAGGACGAGAAGAGATATTTTTTCAACAATAAATCCGAAAGAGACAAAGGGATATACATTACTTCCCCTTAAAAGAGAGGACAAAGCACTCATAATCATATAATTTAGGTCTATTTTAAACTTATCCTCCAATCTGTATTGGAAAGCAGAGCATATATTCTTTCATGAACCTGTTACAGATGGGGCACCAAACAAGGTCAATCCACATAGATTTTCATGGAGCAGACACAACTTGTATTACAAGTTGAAAGTAAGAAGTTTATATCTATACCTATATGATTATATATGTATGATTTTATATAGACATATATATATATATATATATATATATATATATATATATATATATATATATATATATATATATATATATATATATATATATATATGGGAAGTGGGAAGTGAGGGAGATAGGTTCCAGGCCCCTCTCAAAATTGTCATAAGTAACACCTAATACATTATTTTTAAAGCTTTGAAATGCTAGACAGCATTATAAACCTAATAAAATAATCACACAACACAGAATATATAATTAAACTAAGCTAAATGAACAAAACCATTTGCTAAACAGCATTATAAACCTAATAAAATAATCACACAACACAGACTTCACTTGCATTTTTCTGCAAACAGTTCTTTCTATGCATTCCAATCTGGACTGAGTTATAGACAGGAAGATCTTGTTCCTTTGAAATCTGCTCGATAGCTCAGGTCTGGTTAAACTGATTAATTTCAGCTTGCTTGGCTTTGCTGCAACACAAGTGGACAGCTCCACCTACTGGCTATTTTAATAAATGCACTGCTTCTCAATGCTTTTCAATAGCAGTCACATGACTGGAAAAAAGGTTGTTATTCTGAAACGGTGTAAATTGAACCGTTGTAAAATGAGGGCCACCTGTGTATGTATATATATATATATATATATATATATATATATATATATATATATATATATATATATATATATATATATATATATATAATTTCAAAATACATAGAACATATTCCATTATTCCATTATGGAAAGAACATTGGAATGTGAAATATTAATATTAATTACACAATTAAGCACTCTATTAAATATGAATATTGCATAAATATGATTTTTTATGCTTTTAGCTACTTTACTGCAAAGGGCTCCAATACACACACACACACACACACACACATATATATATATATATATATATATATATATATATATACATATGTATTTATGTGTTTATATGTGTATATATGTCTGTAAATACATAGATACACATATAAATACATAAATACATAGGTAAAAAAAAAAATATATATATATATATATACAGTATATATATATATATATATATATATATATATATATATATATATATATATATATATATATATATATATATATATATACACACATAAGACATGTATATGTATGTATCTCTATGTTAAAGCCCTTTGCAGCCTTTTTTTCTAACAACTGAGACTGGATATCTTTGCACCCTTATATCTTTGTATTGCAATTTTTTAAAATCATTTTTATTAGATAGTGTTATCAGAAGTTTAACTGTACTTTTCAATGTATTTTTGAGGTGTTTTGTGCAACTTTTTATTCGAGCGTACTAAACCAGAGCGGGAGCGAGCTACATTCAGTTTAATGGCGCGACCGGGCACACTGTAACTAGACAGTGTTGCTGTGATGCGCTGAGGAAAAACCAGACCCGCTCATTAGAGCAAGGAGCGGCATTCTGGAAAAATAAACATTTAAATAAAAATCCTCTGCAACACTTGTATAAATCTGCCACTAAGCTAATGTTATATAATTCTGCACTATGTGCATAATTATATAACATTAGGTTGTAAGTTTACTGCCCCTTTAAGTACATACCCCTTCCACCCAGCTCCCTTAAGCTCTCTTTTGCAACCCAGCACTTCTGTGTTTCAGGGGCCTGTTGACATCACCATGTATGGGCGTGGTGAAGTCAATCACATTCACAGATTCCCATGGCAAATTCAGGTCACTAGATCACCAGTAATGTGGGTGTAAGTGTGTCATGCTCAGCTGAGCAGGTTCGGGATATGGAGCTTATGCAAGGTGTTTGCAGGCTTAGGACTGTCTGGAATACTGAAAGGGGCCAGCGGTATGTGCTTCTTTATGGAATTACCCCTTTTAGGCATGGTTTAGTAACAGAGAAGCAGGTAAGTTTTATTGTACTGGAACTGGAGACTTGGAGGCTGGAACCAAGATAGGCAAGCAGGCATGCCCACACTAGAACTGGAGTCTTAGGTAATGCCCATGATAGGGCCAGGAACAGGAGTACCCACTGTAAGGCCAGGAACAAAGTGCCAACTGAGGCTAAAGACAGGAGTTGCCCACTGGAGGCCGAGACATGAGTTAACCACTGGAGGCCAAGACTGGAGGTGCCAACTGGAGGCCGAGACTGGAGGTGTCCACTGGAGGCAGAGACTGGAGCGGCCCACTGGAGACCAGGACAGGAGCAGGATACAGATGCTTAGCAGTGGCCACTGCAGGGCTTGGGATCAGGAGCTGGACACAAGAACTTGACAGAGATACTGGCACTGGACAGATATCCTTTGTAGAGCTTGGGTGCAGTTACTTGGCAGAGACTTTCTGGAGAGCTTGGACACAGTAGCTGGAGACAGGTACTTGACAGAAACCCTCTGCTGAGCTTGGCACAGGATAATGGAAGTTGATAGAGTTTGGATGCAGAAGCATGTGAATGGTACTTTTCAGATATCCTTTGCAACACTTAGGTATATGCACTGCATATAGGAACTTGGCAAGCACCCTCTATAGGGCAAGGAACAGAATCAGGATACCAGCACTTGATAGGAGTCCTCTACAGGAATAGGATACAGGAACAATATGCCAAAGAAGCAGGATATGCAACAGGAAGCAGAGATAGGCTGCTACAGAGATAAAAGTAAGGAGACAAGCCAAGGGTCATATACGTGAGAGCAGTAAGAACAGTAACCAAATCCAGGGAGAATCTGATAGAATGGTCATGGTACAAGGCCAAAATGGTGGATTAGGAGGCAGCATTATGTGATAGGAGCTAGACCTGGGAGAATGAAAGGAGTGAGAGATGTACTGTCGGTGAGACTAGCATTTCTTGGGAAAGTGAGAATAGTCCAGCATCTAATAAAGAATATGTGTGCAAGAATCAGAAGATTAAGAGAGGTGGAGACTCACATTGTGGCTTACCTAGTGATAGGGATAATGGGCTATATTTAGGAAGCTTCAATAGCTGAATAGCTGTGTGTGCCTATAAGAAGTAACGCACCGAAAGTAGTGCATATATTTCAAGTTGAAAGTAAATGCGTTCACTCAAGCACAATTAAATTTAATGTGTCGGGATAGCTCGACTTCAGAGCTCTGGTTAACTGTTTTGCTTGAATAAAACATTGCACAAAACACATCAAAAATACATTTAACAGTACAGTTACACTCAAAATAAGACCATCTAATAAAAAATTGCAACAAAAAATTATAAGGGCTTAAAATGTATGAGGTGTATCTCAGGTGTTAGGAAAAAAAAGACTGTAAATTGCTTTAACATAGAGATACATACATATACATCTCTAAATATGTATTTGTATATCTATTTATCTCTCTTTCTCTCTCTCTCTCACAGCACATTCAATAGAACAGGGGTGTCAAACCTATGACATCATCCTACATAGCCAAGAAGTTATATTTTCTAAATTGTCAATGACATCACTAGTGGCATCACCTGATACCTCATCAATGACATCAGTAGTTACATAACCCATGATGACATCCTACAAAACAGAGAAATTATAGCAGAAAAAATGTATTACTATGGTATCTTAAATTACATTGTGTAATATTTTTTAAATCACCTATAATGTAATGAATGGAACCACCATATACAGCAATGTGTAGAAATGCATGCATGTTTCCTTTAGACAAAAAAAAGTATGTAGTGAGCTATTTTATTATGTTGTTTGTATTGATTTCATTTATTGTATAAAGTTTGTTAACTGTGATCTGAGAGGGTAAGGAGGGATTATGTATGATAAGTGTAAGAGGCTCAGGAGGATGTACTTTTTTAGGGGGAAGGATGGAAATGCTGTAGGATGTAAGGTGATGCTGAGAAAAGTAAGCAAGAGATGTTGTAAAAGGCTGCATTTGAGTGAGAAATTAGGGCAAGATAGGGTAAAGAAGGCTTGTCTTAGAGAATTTTGAGAATGAGAAGACTTATGTGTATTAAAGAAAAAAATAAGATGATAAAGAGACAGTGATTAAAGGAAATGATGCAAAGGACTCTTTATGAGGAAAAGGGGAGGGGGTTGAAAATAGACTAGTGTGATAAAGATAGGGTAACTTAGAGGATTACATGTACATATTAGAGTAATTGAGGGTCATCAGGAGGTGCTGGTGTGATGTAGATGTGGCTTATAGAAGGGGTAACACAGAAGGCAAGACTGTTTGTGAGGGAAAGGAAATGAGATGGAGGATTGAGGAGATGCTTTTATTTTCAGGTGAGGATATTGGCTAGGGTTAGGAAAATAGGGTTAAAAGGGCAAAGAGATCTCTGTGAGGGTCTGGTGGCTGTGAGTGTGTTATGAAAATATAATTTCTCTGATTTGAAGAATGATGTCATTTCTGATGTCATTGATTATGTCACTAGTGATGTCATTAGTGATTTAGAAAATATAATTTCTCTGATCTGTAGGATGATGTCATTGGATATGCCACTAGTGATGCCATTGATGATGTCATCAACAATGTCATCTGTAATGTAATCAGTGATGTCATTAAAAGAAAAACACATAAAAGCTGCTTTCCAAAATGTGTGTTGATTTTTCACATAGATTTGAATCCAGCCCGGTGCTATAACCTTTAAAATTGTCACCTTGTTATAATGAGGAAAGACCTTTTAAATGTGTTCCCACATAACACTCAGATCAGATCAGATCAGATCATGGTTCATTGAGAAAATCTGCCAATCAATAACAAGCTAATTGTGACAATACATTAATGAAATCAATCAGCATCACTGTTTATTTTGAAAATAAGTGGCAACATTCCCATATGGTAGAATGCTTCTGGATGAACAGTGTCCATATTTTGACTCTTCTAAAGATATTATGACTATGTTCTGAGAAATTGATATTACCTCTATTCTTCAGTTTTGAATAAATGCATGCTAGTTATTTACTTGTATTAGCTATTTACCTTGTTATAATGAGGAAAGACCTTTTAAATGTGTTCCCACATAACACTCAGATCAGATCAGATCATAGTTCATTGAGAAAATCTGCCAATCAATAACAAGCTTATCATGACAATACATTAATGAAATCAATCAGCATCACTGTTTATTTTGAAAATAGGTGGCAACATTCCCATAAGGTAGAATGCTTCTGGATGAACAGTGACAAATATTTTGACCCTTCTAAAGATATTATGACTATGCTCTGAGAAATTGATATTACCTCTATTCTTCAGTTTTGAATAAATGCATGCTAGCTATTTACTTGTATTAGTAAAGCTAATAACAGCTATCAGTGTTATCTTTTAGTTTGCACATGTAAACAGAGCATATATAAATATGCCCCTGCATTCAAACACTGCATTTGGTTAGGAGACTGTTGATGGCCTGGATTCCTTTGGCAGTGGTGAAAATGTACTAATCTATTTAAAACTGAATCTCACTCAATAGGCATTTTAGTTTTGACTATTATAATTATTTTGACTATTATCAAAATAGTTCAAATAAAATTTGCATTAGACGTGTGTACAGACAAAAAAAATAGCTTTGGACGTATCATTTGTCCCGAAGAAGAACAATTTTCCTGGGGATATTAGCTTCTGCTAAATTTTTACAACATAATTAATTTATTATTAAAAAAAAATGTGTTAACCCCTTTTCTTCAAGGTAGCAAAGGAGCAGATAAACAGAAGCTTAAACTTAATGTTAAAGTAGCAGCTAGTGCTACTGCTACAAGCCAACAGGACCACAATTCTTTTTTTTTTATATATGGAGTCAACAGTTTAAGAACAATAGTAAAGCTGATATACTTATTGGCTGACACAGGAATCAGTCAATTGACAATGAAATTATTACATATCATTATTGAATAGTATAGATTTGAACTTCTGTCACCTTTCCTGCCTTCAGAAAAGCCTTTCCTATCTTTAGTGTAAACATTTTAATGGCATGATAGAAGGAACTCCTTTTTGGCTGCCCTATCATTGTTTTTTTTTTTGTTTTTTTATCCTTTAAATAGGCTGCTCGATTTTTATTTTGCAAAGAATTCAGCAAAATTAGTGGTTTTGAATTTGTCTGAATTAGCATTCATTCCGATCAATTTGAAATGTCTTCAGGGCAGCAGAGGAGCAGCTGAAAGGCATCTTAAAATTAAAGGGATATGCAAAAAAAAAAAAGTAAAATCAAAGTAGACTTAAAAAGAAACAGATTGTGTTAAAAAAAAGAAAAGAATTTAATTTTTTACTAAATTCTCAGTGTAGCCACTACCTGAAGTTACATAACAGAGCTACCTTTACAGAACACAATCTACTGTCACATGATTTATTTTCTGCAATAAACACTGCAGCTAGCACAAATATCGCCTAGCAACCACGTCAAAGAAAAAGCTATTTTTTTACCTTCCTGTAGAGATAACATCCCTCTTGTGGGGCAGACTGTTTTATATTCCTTTAAATAAAGTATAAGCTAATGCTCAAGGTAGCAACACACAAATTTCATTTTTTTTTTCTTCATAACTTGTATAGGTTTAGGTTTGGCTAAGAACAATACTAAAGTTTATGTACTGACACAGAAATCAATCAGCTAACAAGGACTTGCCGGTTGATAAACATTGTTTAGAAAAGCCTTCAATAAACATTCTAGATCTGCTGCCTGGAGAAAAATTACAAGTGAAGAGATATTGTTTGCGTGCGAGTGATGTCAGGTTTTCGCATACGTTTGCGTGCAAGTTAAACTGCTCTCTTATTACAAGTTGAAAGTAAACACAATGGCCTCTAGTTATTAAGGTCTGTCGGACCTGATCCGACAGTGCAGATAAGGTCCGACAGACCTCGCTGAATACGGCGAGCAATACGCTCGCCGTATTCAGCATGGCACCAGCAGCTCACAAGAGCTGCTGGTGCAATGCAGCCCCCTGCATACTCGCGTCCAATAGGCCGCCAGCAGGGCGGTGTCAATCAACCCGATCGTACTCGATCGGGTTGATTTCCTGCGATTTCTGTCCGTCTGCTCAGAGCAGGCGGACAGGTTATGGAGCAGCGGTCTTTGTGACCGCTGCTTCATAACTGCTGTTTCTGGCGAGCCTGCAGGCTCGCCAGAAACACGGGGCATCAAGCTCCATTAGGAGCTTGATACATATGCCCCAATGCCTTGAGCGCAATTGAAGTTAACGTTTGTCTGTTTAGCGCGTCCTCAGAGCTCTGGCTAAGGGTCCGATTTATCAAGCTCCGTATGGAGCTTGATGCCCCAGACCGCCCCAGACCGCTGCTTTATAACTTGTCCACCTGCTCTGAAGCCGCGGACAGAAATCAACCCGATCGAATACGATCGGGTTGATTGACACCCCCTGCTAGCGGCCAATCACAAGAACTGCTGGTGCAATGATAAATGCCAAAAGCCTATGCTGTCTGCATTTTTCGATTGCAGTGGACATGATACGCTACATCGTATCATGTCCGCTCGCACTATGATAAATCTACTCCTAAGTCTTTTGTGAAACAAAAAAGTGTCACAAAACATATCAAGACTACACTACACAATACAGTTTCACTCATAATAACAATATCTAATAAAAAAATCTTAAAAAATATTGCACACAAAAGTTATAAAGGTTCAAAGATATGAGATTTGAGGTGTTTAAAAAAAAAAAAAAAGGCAGACAAAGTGCTTTAACATAGAGACACATACATATACATTTATAAATATGTACACATATATAGACATATAAGTGCATTGGTGCCCTTTGCTGTCAAGTAGATGAAAACATGAAAAAACATATTTATGCAATATTTATATTTAATAAAGTGTCATAGGGGGATATTTATCAAAGCGTCAATCTCGGTGCATTCGCTGGCGTCAATACACTCGCCAGACATTGCCAGACATTGCTAACGTGGATCCACATACAATGCCCTTATTTATAAAAAAAACAAAAAACATGTGCGTCAAGTACGGGGCAATGAACATCGGACTGTTGTTAACTAACAGTCATCGATGTTGCGGTTATTTGGGTTTTTCCCAACTTTATTTATACCATTTCATTACTGTCCATGAACAAGCACATTTCTCTAAAGCTAATTTTTTATTTTTCATCTGTTAATGTCCAAGAATAGATAGATTTATACCTCAACAAACAATATCTCATAGAAAGTTATTTTTATATTTATTTGTTATACAAAAAAATCTGTTATATGATACTTTCACATAAATGAATGTGTATTTGTATTTCTAGAAGTCATAATATGCTTTTATCTTGTTTTTTTTTTATAAATGATTATTAATGCTAGAATTTGTACATATATCTTTGCACATACTTGTATATATACTATATATATGTGTGTGTTATGTCAGAAATCTTTTGCAAACATATTTACATGTCCCTAAGTTCCTTTTTTTGTAAATGTATTATTATTCTGAGCAGAAATAATTGTGACTATAACATGTAATCAGGGTATCATATGTATTTATTTGCAATCAATGGATATTTTAAGAGCTGGGCCAGTTTTCTCTCTGTGCCTGTGTAACCCCTCCTGATTGCAATATAGTTTTAAAAAACACTCCTATACAGGTGTTATAAAATGGGCTGGCATATAAGATGACATTTATTGTTGAGAAAGAAATTCAAGAGAAGGAAGAAAAACACTGAAAATATAATGATAGTAAAGAGGTGGTTTTAATTTCTGCTATATCTGAATCATGACAGTTTAACATTAGGTGGGTTATCCCTTTGAGCTATCATCTTAAGGTTATATTGAATCAAACATCAATTTGAATTTTAAAATCATTGTCTAAAATATTACACTGTGTGTCCTAATGTCAGCATCAATGTTTATCTTTAATACTAATTTCACATATACATACTTTCAAAGTATAATACACAATGTAACATATGGCACTTACAAGTTCTGATGAGTGATCAATGACACAAGTATCAAGCAATTTGATTCGTTAGTGATAGTTTAAAATGTATATTTAAATCAGATTGGCTGATGTCATAAATCATGTGATTATGCATATTCCAATCAAAAGTGGTTTAAAAATTCACTAGTTTGTGGGTTGTTTAGGAGTTGGTGAGAAAAGTGTAGAGTGGGACTTATAATACATGGCTTAAACATGGTGCAAATAGATTTTTCAAAAAAATAAAAAGGATGTTAGCTATATTATGTTGTGTATTTATTTCACTGTTATCTCTATATCTATTAGTGCGCAAAACTTTGCAACAAATTTGGAGAAATATTACTGTCCCCTTGTTTTGTAATGAGAGACAAAGATGTAATACAATCCATAAGTAGTAATGTATTTTTCATTTTTATCCCTATATCTACTAGTGCACCAAATATGGAGCAATAATATTGTTTGATTTAGAAAGGGTATACAATTTTAAAGGGACAGTCTAGGCCAAAATAAACTTTCATGATTCAGATAGAGCATGTAATTTTAAACAATTTTCCAATTTACTTTTATCACCAATTTTGCTTTGTTCTCTTGGTGTTCTTAGTTGAAAGCTTAACCTAGGAGGTTCATATGCTAATTTCTTAGACTTTGAAGGCCACCTCTTTTCAGATTGCATTTTAACAGTTTTTCCCCACTAGAGGGTGTTAGTTCACATATTTCATATAGATAACACTGTGCTCGTGCACGAGAAGTTATCTGGGAGCAGGCACTGATTGGCTAAGCTGCAAGTCTGTCAAAAGAACTGAAAAAAGGGGCAGTTTGCAGAGGCTTAGATACAAGATAATCACAGAGGTTAAAAGTATATTAGTATAACTGTGTTGGTTATGCAAAACTGGGAAATGGGTAATAAAGGGATTATCTATCTTTTAAAACAATAAAAATTCTGGTGTAGACTGTCCCTTTAATAAAGTTTCTAATTTACTTTTATTATGTAATATACTTCATTCTCTTGCAGCATCGAACATAATCTTTCAGACTCTCATTAATTTCTATGGCATCCGCGGCCTCAAGGGTGGCGGTTTGAAAACTAGGTACGCTGCATCAGAACAGACGCGAGCATACCTGTTAAATGTTTGATAAATTGAAAAA